>NC_037678.1:19569176-19609641 GCF_003255815.1 Theropithecus gelada
GACAGAGCGAGACTCTTGTCTCAAAAGAAAAAAAAAAAAAGTATATTAGCTTTTTTTTGTATAAGGAGCTATAATACCAGTGGATCACCTTTGTTCTGCTAATTGTAATGTCTAAAACCACTCAAAGTTTTTTTTTTTTTTTTTTTTTTGAGACAGAGTCTTGCTCTGTTGCCCGGGCTAGAGTGCAGTGGCACAATCTTGGCTCACTGCCAGCTCCACCTTCCGGGTTCATGCCATTCTCCTGCCTCAGCCTCCCAAGTAGCTGGGACTACAGGTGCCTGCCATCATGCCCTGCTATTTTTTTGTATTTTTAGAGACGGGGTTTCCCTGTGTTAGCCAGGATGGTCTCTATCTCCTGACCTCGTGATCTGCCCACCTCGGCCTCTCAAAGTGCTGGAATTACAGGCATGAGCCACCGCGCATGGCCATCACTCAAACTATTTTTTTAGCATCAGGGATAAAACAAAGTCTACTGTTCAATATGTCCTTGTCAGTTATGTCCTTTATACTGTATTCATCAGGAGTTCCATAGAGCCTCAGGAGCCCTGCAATATTAGATTCAAGTATCATTTTGCAAAAAAACTAATGTAACAATTATATGTGAATCTACAATTACCTCAAAATAATTAAAAAAAATTATTAAAACCATGTCTGCTTTCAAGATGTTGTATACTGAATTTTAATACTTTGGGGATTGCTCCAGCATTTATTTTGTGCTGCCAAGGCAATTATTGTTTTGTGTAGAAGTTTCTCTTGCTATCTTGGTTTTAGTAGGATAAGGTGAATGACACGGTTCGATACTTGCCAGTAACAGTTTTAAAAAATGGCATCTAGAAGCCTCTCTAGGCTGGGCAGCTCATGCATCTTTACAGAAGTAAACACCAGAGTTGATAAGACTACAGTAGCCAGCTAGCACCTGCTGGTTGAGGCGTGTGTGTTCATCACAGTGGCCTCATCATTCTCAGTGATTTACGAGGAAGTCATGTTATAAATTTGAACTTGGAAAATAAATTGAACCTAAAGAGATACTACTTACATTGTTTTTCACACTGAGATTCCATGTGACATTTCATTTAAAACAAATATTCTGCTTCAAAAGCCACTAGAAAAACTGCTTGTTTCCTACCTCACCCGCTGGAGGTTTCAGGTACTCAGGGAAAATAGTAAAAAGCTCTGATGCTGCAGAAGTATATACTGCTTGCTCCACAGAGCTGAAGATATCTGCTCTTGGTTGGTAGGTGAAGAGAGAACTGATATGAGTGCTGACATTGTTGGGTATGTCTTGGAAGTGGATGGCACAGGGCTGTACTGAAGTCAGACAGGTTATGATTGAGCATGGAAGAGTGATTCTGTCAACCTTTTTTGCCACTTGGAATGGTAAGAATCACCCCTCATGTGTCCTCATGGCCTGCTGTCTGCCAGAGCACTGTGCTGAGTGCTTCACCTGTGTGCTAATTGTCTTCTTCCTTGTGGCAGCCCCTTATGTACCCTCCCTCTTGCTATGCTCCCAACAGAAAGAGTACTTCAAGCAATATGAAGTAGGGCTCCAAAACCTGTGCAATTCCTACCAGAGCCGTGCTGACTCCCGGGCCAAGGCCTCCGAGGAAAGCCTGCGTACCTCCGAGAGGAAGCTCCGCGAGACGGAGGAGAAGCTGCAGAAGCTGAGGACCAACATCGTGGCACTCCTGCAAAAGGTGCAGGAGGTGAGCCCGGCAGCCTTCCTGTTGCAGCTGGACCACCTGGTCTCTTAGGGAGGGGGGCCTGGGACCTGTTCCTGTTCTCACAAGAATTTGTCCACTCACAGGAATCTGTGGTTCCCACCCTGGCTGCACAGCACCCTGGCAGGAGAGCTTGAGATGGTGTGGCTGCCTGGGTCTCAGCCCAGCCAGACCCATAGAACCAGGCTTTTTCCCTTTAGACATTCCGAGGTACAGCCTGGTTTGAGAACCCTCCAAGCCATAAAAACGAAGTTCTTTTCCACATGACGCCCAGATGGGATTGGGTAGCCCAGAAGTGGGGAGTGCTCCTTAGCTTGTTGGTCCTTCATCCAGGCAGTAAGCATGAGGGCCTGCTCTGTGCCTGTCCTGTGGATACAGAATGAACAAGACAAGCCAGAGAAGGTTCCTGCTCTCACAGCCTGCCAGTTTGGTGGAAGAGACAGAATTACTGATGGTGGTTCCTAAGGAGATACAGTAAAGTGTTGTGAGGCCACTTGACTAAAATGTTCAGGGGCTTAGGCATTTGGAGACACTGGAAGCCAGTCATGCAAAGAGTGTGACACGAGCATTCCAGGCAGAAGGAAGAGGAGGACTTGAGGCCTGAGCAGGGACTTGGGGGCAGTAGGAGCAGAGGCAGGGCTTGAAAGTTGTGGGATTTGATCCTACAATGGAGATCACTGGAGGGGTGTGGCATGATCCAGTTTTCAGTCTCAAGACACTTACCTGGTTGGTTGGAGGAGGCCTGGAGGGGTCAAAGTTAGAACCAGAGCCTCCTGTGAGGAGGCTCCCACAGCTGTCTGAGACAGTGGTGGCCTGGACCTTGGGCAGTGACACAAGGGAGAGAAGTGGGCATATTTGTAGGATCTGAGGGAAACGTACATCTAAGACAACTGGGAACACGGGGTAGAGGCACGGCGGGCACAGGAAATCTGGGCATCATCCGTGCACAGTAGATGGAGGAGGGGAGAATAAAGATAGGACAGAAGCCTGACATCCAGGGTGGGGTGGGAGGTGGGGGAGGGGACTCTGGGCTCTGTCCCAGAAGCTGAGAGAAGGTGTAAAGGTGGGCCCCCCAATCACTTTCTGGCCCCCTGTTGACTCCTGCTCTGCTCTATTCCAGGACATAGACATCAACACAGATGATGAGCTGGACGCCTACATTGAGGACCTCATCACCAAGGGGGACTGAAGGCGGGAGAGAGAGCAGCTCCCCTGCCCACCTGCCCTTCAACCCTGTAGCTGCAGGGGGAGGGGGCTTCATTCATGGGTTGGTGGTCGCACCTTGGTTTGACTTACAGGGGACATTTGTGTTTTTGGAGGGAAAGATACCCTGATTCTTTGAATCTTCCTCCTTAAGTTTATAAATATTTATTTTTTAAAAGAAGATGCTGTGCCTGTGAGACCATACTTTTTCTTTTTTTTTTTCTTTTTTGGTGACTGCAAAGGACAGAGAACCTTTCCACTTTGGCCACACTGGGTTGCTAAGCCGGAGTCACTTCAGCTCTTGGCTCCTCAAGATAACGGCGAGTTCAGTGCCATCTTAGAGAAGCTCCAGGGGCAGGGCTGACTTTTCTCCTAGAGGAGGAACAACGTGGGGATCTGAGGGATAGGAGGGAGACTTCCCCCCAGAGTGGTGGTCCTGCTGGGGGCTCAGATCCAGGGACCCAAAAGGGGGGCTGTGTAGGAGGTTCCACATTGGAGGGGCTCTCTCTCGCAGCTGTCCGAGTTGGTCCTGGCTGTGGCGTCCAGACAGCTTGGGGGAAAAAGATCCTGTCTAACCACCTCATCTACCACTCAGGTTCTTTCTGAAGGAGGGATTTCTTCAGTTAACCATGGTCAGTGAGGTTTCTTACCGCAGTAACTTGAGTCCAGGTTGAAGGGGAGACAGATCTGTGGTGAATCTCTGATTTGGGTAGCACACTGAGTGTGGAACCCCACAGGACTCCTTAGGGACGCAGCTTGGGTGTGAAAAAACCCCTGGGGCTGAGCTAGTGACCTCCATGTGTGGGTGCAGCAGGGCCCTGGATGGTGCCAGTTGATCTGGACAGCCTGTTGATGTTTTTCTACTTCTACCCTTTGGCCGGGCCCCACTGAGCCCCATCGAGGTGCCTGAGGAGGGGGCCAGTGAGGTCCCCTGGCCACAGGGACTCCAGAGGCATCTCTGCAGGAAGCACACCATGCGTTCCCTCCATGTCCCATCATAGTGCCACAATCTGTGTCCCGTAACTTCTCAGGGTCAAAGACAAAGGCAAGGGTTGCTGAATTTTCTCTTTAATGGCCACTGGAAGAATCTGGTTCAGTTTTTCCCAACTCTCTTCCCACTCGGATTCGGGGACTCTGGGTTTTCTGAAGGCACAAGGACTATGACTTTGTACCACTAACTTGTGGTTCAAACCTGGGTGTGTTTCTGGCATCTCCCTAACCCAGATCAGCAATGGCTACCCTGTTGCTCCGAGGCCAGCAGAAGACTGGAAGCAGAGGTGAGGGATGCAGGCCACACTGGAATGGGAAGTCTTTCCCCACTGGATGTGCCTGTGTCTGGTGGGTTTTGGGCCTTCCCAGACTACATCTCTGGGAGAGGCCTGTTTGGGGTAGTACACTGAGAGACCCTGGCCTCTTCTGCTGGAAGACTGTCCAAGTCTTGGGGTTTCTTGAGCAGGTGATTCCTCTGCCATCCTGCTGTCTCTGTTCATCTCAGGCAGCATGGGGTCCACTTTTGTCCCCAAACCTAATGTTTTAATCCAAATGCAAGTTGGTTCTGCATTTTTACTGGAGGGTAATCAATTTTTAAAATTCACACACATGTAATCAAAATGCAATACTATAAACTTCTACTGGTGAGACTCCTGAACTCGGTCTGTTTTCTTCTTAGTAAAATTCAGCACCTTCCTTCTCTTCATTCTTTGTACCACTGTGGCTTTAAACGGTCTTCAAGTTATTCCTCCTCATCACCTCAATTGTTTTATCTTCACCCCCTTAACATCCACAGAAACAGACTGGAGTTCTTGAATGTTTTAGCTTCAACTTCTAGATGAGCCCACTGTGCTTTGTTAATGCTACCACAGTTGTGCTGAATGCAGCCTGTTTCCCAGGCAGAGATCCTGCCACTCCCAATGGGAAGATAAAATGCAGGGGTCCTCTTTGCCAGTTTCCTGGGAACATCAAGGGACAGGTGACCAGCTTGGAACTCTTTGATGACTTGGGAGGAGGAAGATGGTCTGGCTGATCTGTGGTGAAAAGGTCCTTTGCACAAGGCTGCAAGAAAGTGAAGGGCAGCAACGCTGGTGTTTAAGGACCGAGAGGAGTGGGTACTAGGGTGTTTTGTTTGAGATGGGGGTCTCACCCTGGTCACCTAAGCTGGAGTGCAGTGGCACGATCTTGGCTCACTGATACGTCTGCCTTTCAGACTCAAGTGATCCTCCCACCTTAGCCTCTCTAGCTGGGACCACAGGCACGCACCATCACGCCTGGCTAATTTTTTTTTTTTTTTGTATTTTTGGTAGAGTTTCATCACGTTGCTTAGGATGGTCTCAAACTCCTGAGCTCAAGTGATCCACCTGCCTCGGCCTCCTAAAGTGCTGGGATTACAGTGTGAGCCACCATGCCTCACCTAGGGTGTTTGATTTTTAAGTGACACATGCACATGGTAAACATTAAAACCGTCTAAAAGGCTGGACCATGAAAAGCAAGGCTCCCTTCTCCCACCCAATCCCTGAATTCTCCCTGGATAGTATCCCTCCTAAGTGAATACACTTCTACTCTGTTCCCTTTCTGCCTGTTAACTACTTAGTGTAGCTTAAGTGTAGTGGAACCTGCTTCAGAATAACCCATATGGGTCTTCTTTATTCTCATGAACCACAGAGCATTTCATGTGTTGAGATATTGTCTCCTATTTATGGACATTTGGGGTTGTTTCCATTTTTTTTTGTTGTTGTTTTGAGACGGACTCTTGCTCTGTCACCCAGTCTGGAGTGCCGTGGCATGATCTCGGCTCATTGCAACCTTCACCTCCTGGGTTCAAGCAATTCTCCCCCATCAGCCTCCTGAGTAGCTGGGACTACAGGTGCATGCCACCATGCGCAGCTAATTTTTGTATTTTTTGGTAAAGACAGGGTTTCACTACATTGGCCAGGCTGGTCTCAAACTCCTGAACTCAAGTGATTCACCCACCTTGGCCTCCCAGTGCTGGGATTACAGGCATGAGCCACTGCACCCGGCCAGTCACCATTTTCATACAGTAACTTGCAATGCACCAGGCCTTACCAGGGCCACTGATGGGTTCAGCAGACATTTCTTTCTTCAAGCTGGCAAGGCCTCAGATAAGTCACTGCCCATTTTGGCTCCCCGTTCCTCCTCTAAAATAAGGGAGTTGGGTGATGGCAGAGGCTTTCCAGCTTATTCAGCCTCAGGGCCTGTTACCTACCTAAAATTTATCCAGAAGCCCATATGGAAAGCCAGGAGTACTGGAACTGCTCTGGTTGAAGCTGGGATGGGGGCCCAAAGCTCCCTGCTGTTCTTGACCCCCACATCTTTGCTTCCAAGATTTCACTGGCGCCTACCTGCTACCTGTAGGCCTTCAGCTGCTTACTCTTGTCCTATGTGGGGGTAAAGTGCTTACTCAGCAGCCATCCTCATGGCCTAACCATTTGGCCAGTTTCAGTGTCCCTGAAGGATGGAGGAGGGCTGGGCTTCCATGGAGCCTGAACCGCAGGTGCCTTCAGCACTTCCTGGGGCTCTGGACATGTCAGCAGCTGCCCACCAAGGCCTGGAAGGTAAGGGGGTTCATACCACTAGGGCAAACTTGGATCAATAAGAAGGGAAGGATGCGACAGACCTTATCCCTCCTCTTTTCTTGTCCCCTCTGGATTCTACTGAGATGCTTCCAGGGATTCTCCAAGGCTCCTTCCTGCCCCAGTAACTGCAGGTTTCTGGGGAAGCCGTGGCCAGCTCTAATCCCCTACTTTTTTTTTTTTTTTTCTTTCCCTTTTTAGACAGTCTCGCTCTGTCACCCAGGTTGGAGTGCAGTAGCGCCATCTCGCCTCACTGCAACCTCCGCCTCCAGGGTTTAAGCAATTCTCCTGCCTCAGACTCTCTAGTAGCTGGAATTAACAGGCGCGTGCTACCACACCTGGCTAATTTTCGTATTTTTAGTAGAGACAGGGTTTCGCCATGTTGGCCAGGCTGGTCTTGAACTCCTGGTCTTGAGATCCATCTGCCTCAGCCTCCCAAAGGGCTGGGAGCCACAGCGCCCAGCCTAATCCCCTACTTTGATTTACTATCCCTCCCCACATCATTTCTTTCCTTATTGAAAGCTCTGGGTCCTCCCCAATGCTCCACCATGTAAACCAATCTGTCCCGCTGGGTTTGGGGCACCGCAGTGGGCAGCGGGGAACCTGTTTGTCAGAAGGTTCAGAGTTTTTGAGTTCCTCATGTTTGTTTGTTTGAGACGGAGTCTCGCTTTGTCGCCCAGGCTGGAGTGCCGTGGCCGGATCTCAGCTCATTGCAAGCTCCGCCTCCCGGGTTCACGCCATTCTCCTGCCTCAGCCTCCCGAGTAGCTGGGACTACAGGCGCCCGCCACCTCGCCCGGCTAGTTTTTTATATTTTTTTAGTAGAGACGGGGTTTCACCGGGTTAGCCAGAATGGTCTCCATCTCTTGACCTCGTGATCCGCCCGTCTCGGCCTCCCAAAGTGCTGGGATTACAGGCTTGAGCCACCGCGCCCGGCCAAGTTCCTCATGCTTAATTATCAGCGACCACAGCACAACACGTGGCCGAGGGTGGGTTGTAAATTCTCACCTGGCCTAGAGGACGCAGTCAGGACTCCAGCACTTGGCCATCTCTGTAGAGGCTTCGCGGGTCTGTTGACTGGTCATGCTCAGTCTAACACGGCGTGGTTATGAACGCCCGTTATGAACGGTTCATAACCAGTCAACGGTTATAAACTGTGGAGGGCTTCCCCAACCCCGCCGCACGCTCGAGGCGGAAGTGACACGGCGCCTGCGCGGTTTTGCTGGCGCGCCGCACGTGCACCGTGACCTGCGCATGCGCTTTGGAAGCCTCGGGAGCTTGCAGCGGCGCTCAGGGTTTGCTGCAGGTTACCTGTGGCCTTTGGGGGTTTCCTTGCATCTTTTAGGTAAGTACTTCCAGGGATTCTCTTTTTTTTTTTTTGAGACAGTCTCGCTCTGTCACCTAGGATGGAGTGCAGTGGCGCCATCTGGCCTCACTGCATCCTCCACCTCCAGGGTTCAAGCAATTCTCCTGCCTCAGACTCTCTAGTAGCTAGAGTTACAAGGAGAGCAAGGGCCCACTCACACCCCAAGCAGAAAAGCGAGGATTTTTTTTTCCTGCAAGCTGCTGAGCATTAATTAAGTCAAAGTGCAGATGAAATCTTTCCCCCCCGGTTGTTTTCCAACTTTTGGGGAGTCACTGGGGAAAACAGTCGTTGAACAGATGTCCTTAGGGTCGGCGCTTTTATCTTTGCAAGGAAGAACAAACACTAGGAAAGGAAGCTGCGTGTTTTTCCTTTTGCCGGGAAGGGTGTGTGCCTGCCTTTGGACCTGAGGCGGAGCGCCTGAAGCCTCTTGGACTTAACATTAGTCTGTTTTCTATGCGTTTGTCCTTGGCTTGGTTTATGGTGTTTGTTGAAAGGTAAATGTTTTAAAGTTTTGAGGATTCCTATCATGCTTAGGGAAATCCATCCCCTTCTCTCTTCTCCCCTTCCCCCGATATTCTCTTACATTTTGTTGCAATGTTTATTTTTTATTTTTTACTAGACAACCTGTAGTCCTTATGGAATATATTTTGTATAAGCTGTAAGACAAGAGTCAAGCTTCCCCTGCCCCCAGGTGGAAATTAACTCATTCCAGCCCTACTTATTAAATGAGCCTCTCATTAAATGAACCAACAGGTGTGGACTTGTTGCGTTTGAGATGCCCCTTAGACCCCAGTGGAGACATCTGTGGTCAGTTGCACAAGTGAGTGTGATGTGAGGGGTGAGGTTCTGGCTGAAACTATAATTGTGGGCGTCATCAGCATCTAAATAGATCAATCTCCCTCACTTCTTAAAAAATGATTTTCCAGTCTTAGAATTTATTCTCTCACATGAAATATTTAATCGCACTATCCAGTTCTCTCCCATCCCTGCCTAAAAGAAAGTGTTCCATTGGGATTTAAATTATAATTGCATTAAATTTAAATGTAAGTTTTGGGAGCATTGACATTTTTATGATATTAATCCTCCCCCAGAGGATAAAAATGGCTTTCCATTTACTCAAGACTTCTTTTAGGTCCTCCAATAAGATTTTATAAATTCTTTATACGGGTTCTATAACTTTCTGGTTAAATTTATTCCTAAGTGTTTTATGGTTTTTGTCTATTGTGATGAAATACTTTTTCCCATCTGTATTGCTCACTGATTATTAATATGAAGAAAAGCTAATATTTAATATAATTCACTTTCTATCTTAGGAATTCTGGTAGTTTTAATAAGCCTGTTTTTTATAGATATAAATTTGCAGGGTATACCAATTTATTTTGTCAGTTTGCTTTAGTTAGAACCTCTGAAACAACGTTGAGTAATGATCCCAGGCTTGTTTCTGATATGGGTGGAAATCCACATGTGAGAGCTGAGCAGTGAGAGTTTCGGCAAGTGGCTTTTAAAATGTTGGGGTTTCCTTTAGTTTCTCTTGGGGCTGCTGGGACTCACCGGTAGTTGCCAGTCCTGCCTGAGTCGGGCGCCAGGGGGCACCAGTCACACATAATGAAATGTGAGTTGTGCCCGCTGGAAACTGGCTGAATTTTGTCAAATGTCTTTATACCTTCTAAAAAAAAAAAAACATAGTTTTCTCCTTTATGCTGCTGTTTTTATTTTCAATTAGACATTGAGTAGCTATGAAAGAATACTGTATAAAATATTTGTAAAGTGGCCGGGCGCGGTGGCTCACGCCTGTAATTCCAGCACTGTGGGAGGTCAAGGTGGGCAGATTGCTTGAGCCCAGGAGTTCAAGACGAGCCTGGGCAACATAGCAAGACGTCGTCTCTACATTAAATACAAAAATTAGCTGGGTTTGTGCTGAGGCTGAGGTGGGAGAATCGCTTGAGCCCAGGAGGTGGAGGCTGCAATGAGCTATGATCGTGCCGCTGTACTCTAGCCTGGGTGACAGAGTGAGAAACTGTCTTAAAAAAAAAAATTGTAAAGCAGAAAAAATATACATCGAACAACCATCACCTGGTTCGTTATTTTATAAATCCTTGTGTGTCCTTCCTGGACCCCTTGTCTCCCTGCTCAAAGGTCACCATCATCCTGAATTGTGTTTATTACTCTTAGGGTGTTTCATTTTACAATTGTGTTTCTTTACTCTTCATTATATTTGTATGAGCTCTGTGTATTCCTGTTTTATTTTGCCCTGTTTTATTTTGTTTTGTTTTTGAACTTAGATGGACATAACGTTTTATTTACTGTTTTGCAGTTTTGTTTTGTTTTTCGTTCCAGAAACTCATCCATGTTGTTGGATGTAACTGTAATTTATTCATTTTCACTACTGTGTAGTATTCGGGTTGTTAACCTAAATAACAATAAAGAGAGGTTCTCAAAAGAAAATATACTTATTTGGGAACAAAGCATTGCAAATTTATGTATATATGTCTTGTCTTTTAGAGAGCCTCTTTGTTATTTAGGTTGCCACATCACTGCCGAATACTAGACAGTAATGAAAATGAATGAATTACACCTGCAATTGAACATAATACAATTTTAAATGCATGCCTCTGAGACTGGCAACTGCATTGTTTAGTTTATGTCTCCTGTTGCATGTATGCAGGACTTTCTCCCTGGGACAGCTGTCCCCAACATTTTTGGTACCAGAGACTGGTTTTATGGAAGACAGTTTTTCCATGGACTAGGGTAGGGGATGGTTTTTGGGATGATTCAAACACATTACATTTATTGTGCACTTTATTTCTGTTATTATTACATTGTAATTTATAATGAAATAATTATACAACTCACCATAATGTAGAATCAGTGGGAGCCCGAGCTTGTTTTCCTGGAGCTAGATGGTCTCATCTGTGGGTGATGGGAGACAGTGACAGATCATCAGGCATTCGATTCTCATCAGGAACACGCAACCCAGATCCCTCGCATGCGCAGTTTACATAGGGTTCTTGCTCCTGTGAGAATCTAATGCGGCCGCTGACTTGACAGGAGGCAGAGCTCAGGCAGTAATGGGTAATGGGTAGCGGCTGTAAATACAGATGAAGCCTTGCCTGTTTGCCCACAGCTCACCTGCTGTGTGGTCTGGTTCCTAAGAGACCATAGACTGGTACTGGTCTGTGGCCTGAGGGTTGGGGACCCCTGCCCTAGGATATAATCCTTGGAGTAGAATTGCAGAATCATAGTTCATGCCCATTTCCACTTTAAAAGGTAATGCTAGAATTGGTTGTGTTAATTTTCACACCCATTGGCACTCGATAGTTGCTTTGTTTCTCCACTTTGTTGCCTGTGCTTGATATTGCTAGACTTGAAATGTTTTGCCAGTCCGATGGGGATATAGTGGTATCTCAGTGTGGTTTAATTTAGATTTTTCCGATTTCTAAAATGTGGTTGAGCACTTTTTCTTATATTTGTTGACCATTTATTTATTTTTATTTATTTTTGAGACAGGGTCTTGCTCTGTCGCCCAGGCTGGAGTGCAGTGGCACGATCACAGCACGCTGCAACCTCCACCTCCTGGGCTCAAGGAGTCCTCTTGCCGCAGTCTCCCAAGTAGTTAGGACTACAGGCATGTGCCACAATGCCTGGCTAATTTTTGTATTTTTAGTATAGACAGGGTTTTACTATGTCGCCCTGGCTCATGTGCCACAATGCCTGGCTAATATTTGTATTTTTAGTAGAGACAGGGTTTCGCTATGTTGCCCTGGCTGGTCTTTAACTCCTGGACACAAGCGATCCACTTGCCTCAGCCTCCCAAAGTGCTGGGATTATAGGTGTGAGCCATTGTGCCTGGCCTTATTGACCATTTAGGTTTCTGTGATGAAGTGTTTGCTCAAGATTTGGGCCCATTTTCCTATTTTATCATTTTCTGATTTGAATTTTGTATATTCTGGAGACAAGTTCTTTATAAGTTATCTGTGTTGCAGATTTCTTCTCCTGTTCTCTGGTATGCCTTCTTTTTTATTCTCTTTTTACAGAGTCTTTTTGAGGACTAGGAGTCCTTAATTAAAAATGTAGAATTATAATTTATCAGTCTTTTATTTATAGTTTTATTATAACTTGTTTAAGAAATATTTCTTGGCTGGGCGCGGTGGCTCACGCCTGTAATCCCAGCACTTTGGGAGGCTGAGGTGGGCGGATCACCTGAGGTCAGGAGTTTGAGACCAGCCTGGCCAACATGGTGAAACCCCGTGCTCACTAAAAATACAAAAATTAGCCGGGCACGATGGTGGGCGCCTGTAATCCAGCTACTCAGGAGGCTGAGGCAGAAGAACTGCTTGAACCTGGGAGGTAGAGATTGCGGTGAGCCAAGATTGCACCATTGCACTCACCTGGGAGACAGGAGCGAAACTCCATCTCAGAAAACAAAACAAAAATAAGAAATACTTCTCTACCCTGAAGTCATGAAGATGTTTTGTTTTATCTTCTAAAGCCTTTATAGTTTTGTCTTTCATGTACAGATGGTCCCTACCTTAATGATGGTTTGACTTATGATTTTTTTTGACTTTATGATGTTGTGAAAGCAATAACCAGTAGAAGCTGCACTTTGGATTTTGAATTTTCATATTTCTCCAGGCTAGCAATATTCTGTAAGATATTGTGGTGCCGGGCAGTGGCCGCAAGCTGCAGCTGTCAGCCACAAGGGTAAACATTTGATACTCTATAATGTACAGTGTTCGATATTCAACACTCTGTTATAAAAACAGGCTATGTGTTAGATGATTTTACTCAACTGTAGGCTAAGGTCAGTGTTCTGAGCTCATTTAAGGTAGGCTAGGCTAAGCTATGATGTTCAGTAGAAGTATGAAATGCATTTTTAACTTATGATATTTTTGATTTATGGGTTTATTGGAACATAACCTTATTGTAAGTTGAGGACCATCTGTATAGATTTTTTTTTTTTTTTGAGACGGAGTCTCACTCTGTCGCCCAGGCTGGAGTGCAGTGGCGCGATCTCAGCTCACTGCAAGCTCCGCCTCCTGGGTTCATGCCATTCTCCTGCCTCAGCCTCCTGAGTAGCTGGGACTACAGGTGCCCGTCACCTTGCCCGGCTAGTTTTTTGTATTTTTTAGTAGAGACGGGGTTTCACCATGTTTGCCAGGATGGTCTTAATCTCCTGACCTCGTGATCCGCCCATCTTGGCCTCCCAAAGTGCTGGGATTACAGGCTTGAGCCACTGTGTCTGGCCTAGATTTTTTTTTTAATTATTTAAAAAAAAGACTCTATCTCAAATTATTTTTTGAGATAGAGTCTTATTCTGTTGCCCAGGCTGTAGTACAGTGGCACGATCTTGGCTCAATGCAACCTCTGCCTCCTGGGTTCAAGTGATTCTCGTGCCTCAGCCTCCTGAGTAGCTGGGATTACAGGCATGTGCCACCACACCCGGCTAATTTTTTTGTATTTTTAATAGAGATAGGATTTTGCCATATTGGCCAGGCTGGTCTCGAACTCCTGGCCTAAAGTGATCCGCCCATCTTAGTCTCCCAAAGTGCTGAGATTATAGGCATGAGCCACCTTGCTTGGCCTAGATCTTTATATACCCAGAATTGACTTTCATGTATAGTGTGATGTAGAGGTCCAGTTTTTCTCCTTCCCTCCTCCTTTCCTTCTTCATTCCCTCCCTTCCTCTTCTCTCCTTCTATCCATATGTATACCTGGTTGCCTCACCACCCTTCATTGAGTAGTCTTTTCTTTCACTGTTGATCTACAGTGCTACCTCTGTTATATATCAAATGTTCATTTATGTATTAATCTGTTTCTGAACTTTTAATTTGGTTATATTTGTCTATTGTCTCTTTCTCTATGCCAGTACTAATTTATAGTTTTATATTGTTTTGATAGCTAGTAGAGCCAGTCCTCCTACTTTTTTTTTTTTTTAGACTGAGTCTCACTCTGTCACCCAGGCTGGAATGCAGTGGCGTGATCTCAGCTCACTACAACCTCCACCTCCTTGGTTCAAGGGATTCCCCTGCCTCATTCTCCCAAGTAGCTGGGATCACAGGCATGCACCACCACACCTGGCTAATTTTTTTGTATTTTTAATAGAGATGGGGTTTCACCATGTTGACCAGACTGGTCTCGAACTCCTGACCTCAGGCTATCCACCTGCCTTGGCCTCCCAAAGTGCTGGGATTACAGGCATGAGCCACCACACCTGGCTACTTTTCCACTTTGATAGTGTCTTGACTACTGTTAGGTCTTAGCATTTTCGTGTACATTTTATAATCATCAAGCTCCATGAGAAAACCTGTAGGGGTTCCATTGGAATTGATTATATCTGTCCTCAACTGAGAAGAATGTATACCTTTGTAAGTCTTCCCAACCATGAATATGGTATAATTCTCAATCTAGAGCTTTCTTTAGTGTCTCTCAAAAAAAGTATTAGTTTTCCCTTTTGAGGTCTCATATATCTTTTGTTAGATAAATCTTTGGAACCTGATGATTTGTAATGCTACTGCAGATGAATGACAATTTTAAGTTACATTCTCTGATAGTTTGTTGCTAGTATATAAAAATGTAATTGATTTTTATATATCCATTGACTGTTATCTGCAGAATTCTTTTGGATTTTTTAGGTCACATCATCAGTGAACAGTGATAATTTTACCAATTCTCATACTTTATATAAATATTTTTCTTGCCTTATTGCATTGGCTCTGAGTACAATGTTGAATATAAAGAGGGAAAGTGGGCATCTCTTTTTGCTCCCTGTCTTGCAGGAAAAAGTGCGTGTGTGTATGTGTGTAGATATCAGATTATGGAAATTTTCTTCTGTTCCTGTTGCTAAACCTTTTATTTTATTTTATTTATTTTTATTTTTTTGAGACAGAGTCTCACTCTGTCACCCAGGCTGGAATGCAGTGGTGCCATCTTGGCTTACTGCAACCTCCACCTCCCAGGTTCAAGTGATTCTCCTGCCTCAGCCTCTCGAATAGCTGGGATTACAGGTGCCCACCACCATGCCCAGTTAATTTTTGTATTTTTAGTAGAGATGGGGTTTCAC
The DNA here is from genome assembly GCF_003255815.1 of Theropithecus gelada. Lineage (NCBI taxonomy): Eukaryota > Metazoa > Chordata > Mammalia > Primates > Cercopithecidae > Theropithecus > Theropithecus gelada. The sequence goes on from NC_037678.1 coordinate 19,584,109, forward strand.
CATGTTGGCCAGGCTGGTCTCGAACTCCTGACCTCAAGTGATCTGCCTGCCTCAGCCTCCCAAAGTGCTGGGATTACAGGCAAGAGCCACTGTGCCCGGCCTTTTTTTTTTCCTTTTAAATATCATGGATGTGTGCTGAATTTTACCTGAAGTGTTTTCTGCATATTAGTATAACTATGTAGCATTCTCCTTTAATTTGTTAATGTGGTGAATTATATTGTTTAGTTTTTCTCAGCATAAACCTTGCATTTTTGGAATAATGATTATTTTTCTATATTGCTAGATTTATTAATATTTTATTTTGAATTGTACCATTATAAGTGACATTAGTTTGTAACTGTCCATTCTCATACTGTTTGTCAGGTTTTTGTGAGCAGGTTATGTTAGCTTCAAGAAATGATTTTGGGAGTATTCTCTCTCTCCCTCTACTCTGGGAAAGTTTCTCTAAGATTGGAATTATTAGTTGGTCATCTGTGTAGAATTTTGTGTGTATATGTTAGGACTGTTTTTGAGACGGAGTCTCGCTCTGTCACCAGGCTGGAGTGCAGTGGATCACGGCTCACTGCAACCTCCGCCTCTCGGGTTCAAGTGATTCTCCTGCCTCAGCCTCCTGAGTAGCTGAGACTACAGCTGTGTGCCACCACACCCAGCTAATTTTTACATTTTTAGTAGAGGTGGGGTTTCAACATGTTGGCCAGGATAGTCTCGATCTCTTGACTTCATGATCCACCCACCTCGGCCTCCCAAAGTGCTGGGATTACAGGCATGAATCACTGTACCTGGCCTGTTAGGACTACTTTTAACTGATTTTTAAAAAGAAATGGTTATAAGTCTTTATAAGTCTTTTTTTTTTTTTTTGAGACGGAGTCTTGCTCTGTCGCCCAGGCTGGAGTGCAGTGGCGCAATCTTGGCTCACTGCAAGCTCGGCCTCCCGGGTTCACCCCATTCTCCTGCCTCAGCCTCCCGAGTAACTGGGACTATAGGCGCCCACCACCACGCCCGGCTAATTTTTTTTTTTGTATTTTTAGTAGAGATGGGGTTTCACCATGTTAGCCAGGATGGTCTTGATCTTCTGACCCCGTGATCTGCCTGCCTTGGCCTCCCAAAGTGCTGTGATTACAGGGATGAGCCACCGTGCCCGGCCCAACCTCAGCTTTCTTCATTCTTTTTATTATTTTCCTATTTAATGAATATTTAATCTTTATTTTCATTCTTGTCCTTTTCTTGAGTTTATTCTAATGTTCATTTTCTGACTCAAATTGGATGTTTAAAAATCTTTTAGTCTTTTACATGAGCCTTAAATGCTGTAAATTTTCCTCAAGGTACTGCTTTACCTGTGTTCTGTACATTTTGATATGTAGTATTTTTGTTTAACTGTATTTTCTGATTTCTTTTGTTTTCTTCATTGACCTATGAGTTATTTCAAAATATGTTTTTAATGTTCTAGTCTGTTTTTTCTCCCAGTTTTGTTTTTGTCATTGATTTTGAACTGTCTTCATGCAAGTCTGAGAATGTGGTCTGTATGTCAGTCCTTTGAAATTTGCTGAGGCTTTATGACTGGATCAAATATGTGGTTAATATTCATAAAAGTTCTGTGTGCATTTCAAAAATACGTATTCTGCAGTCACATGTAATTCCCTGTATGTGTCCATGACATCACGTGTGTTAATTATGTAGTAATTAACATAATTTGTTGTCTGAGCTCTCATTACTGGGAGAAATACATTACAGTCTTCCATTATCATAGAGGATTTATCTTTCTCTTTATCCATTTTACTTTATACATTTTGAGATGTTATTAGGTGCATAAGAGTTTTAGAAATTTATGAGTTTTACCTTCTATCACTACAAAGTGACTTCAAAAATTCTAGTAGTTGACGTCTAGTAATATTTTTTGCCTTTAAGTCTGTTTAGTTTATTTATGTTTTAGGTGTATTCTTGTAAATAGCATATAGCTGGATTTTATTTTTAGTCCATATTGTTTCCTTGAAGCATTTAGATTGCTTAATTTTATGTAATTACTGAGGTATTATTGGTGAATTCTCTTATTTATGATTTTTATTCTACATTCTTTTTTCCTCTCCTCTCTTGCCTTCTTTAGATTTACTGAGCTTTTCCTCCCTGCATTCAATGTGTTTCTTCTACTGCTTTGGAAGTAATTTAGTATTGTTCTTCCTTCTGTGATTACCTGGTAAGTTTTATGTAATCTTAACTCATCATAGTCTCACTCCACATGACACTACATATATATTTTTAAAAAATATTTTAATATACTGTTTAGTATGTTAAATTTAGTTATACACACATACACACACACACACACACACACATATGTGTGTGTATATATGAGAGAGAGAGAGAGAGAGAGGGACAGAGAGACAGAGACAGGATGATTGTGTAGCTCACTGTAGTCTTGAACTTCTAGGCTCAAGTTATCCTCCCTCCTCAGCCTCCCAAGTAGCTGGGACTACAGGTACACGCTACCATGCCTGGTTAATTATTTTATTTTTGTAGAGATGGAGTCTCGCTGTATTGCCCAGGCTGGTCTCAAATTCCTGACCTCAAGTGATCATTCCACCTTGGCCTCCCCAAGCGTTGGGATTATAGGCATAAACCACCACACGTGGCCTGTGGAAAATATATTTTGACTGAGGAGAATACTAACATTTTCTTCTCTATTTTGGAGGTAATACTTGTCTTCTGACTTCCTTTGGAGGCTAACTCTCAGTCTAATCTGTTCTCGGTCTAATTGGCCTTCCTTTGGAGATGAATTTTCAGGATCTCACTCTGTTGCTCAGGCTGGAGTGCAGTGGTGTGGTCACAGCTCATTGCAGCCTCAAATTCTTGGGCTCAAGCAATCCTCTAGCCTTAATCTCCTGGGTCGCTAGGACTACAGACACATGCCACTATGCCTAATTTAGTTTTTTTTTTTTTTTTTTTGTAGAGATGGGGTCTCTTCTATTTTCCCACGGTGGTCTCCAGCTGCTGGTCTCAAGCAATCCTTCTGCCTCAGCCTCCCAAACTGCTGGTATGACAGGTGTGAGCCACTGCACCCAGCCTAATTGATGCTCTTTGAAGGTAATTAAAAAAAAATCTGCTTGTAAGGTTTTGTTGTCTTAGTAATCTTGCAGTTTTACTATATTGTATTTAGCTGTGGATTTCTTTTTATTTACCATAATTAGGATTTGTTGAGCTTAAGTTTATATATTGGTTTTTTTTATGATTTCTTGAAAAACTTTTAGCCATGACTCTTCAAAGATTGCTTCTGTTCCATAAAAAATTATTTTCTCCTTTTGAAATAGATCAGACATATATGGGATCTTACCTTTCATGTCTTAACTTCCCTTTGATATTTTTCACCTCTTTATGTCTCTGTGTTGTATTCCAAATTTCTTCAGATCTCACTTCTGCTTCACTAATACTCTCTTCAGCTGTGTAATCTGTTGTAAAACTATTCACTGGATTATTTTTAGTGATTTTAAAACGTTTTCTTGAAATTTGTTTAGTATTTTTGAATATTTACTCTTCACTTGTTTTCAAGCTGCCTGTTTCTAGAAATACATTAAACGTGCTTATTTTCTCTTCTGTATCTGATAATTTCACTATGTGGAAGAGTTTTCTGTCTGATTCTGATATCTGTTATTTCTGGTTGCCCTTTCTTGTGGGTGCTTGTTGCCTTGTGTGTTTGAAGATTTTATACTGTGAGCTGCTCATTTTCCCTGCAATTTCATATCTGAGGTTCTCTAAGGCCTAGAATGAAGGAGATATCTTCCAGAGAGGACTTGTTTGCTTCCCCCAAGTGACTGGGAACATTGCCAGCTTGGGACCATGTTACGTTCTCTGTCAGAGGTTTAATTGGGCCATTCAGGTAGTGTGTATTTGGGCTACAAAACTAACTGAGGGTCCACTCCTGATTACAAATTCTTAGGGGGATTTTGTTTTTCTCTGCTCAGGACCAACCTTTAAGACAAGTGATTTTTCTTGTATTTTATTTTGGATTCACCATTACATTGAAGGTGTAGCCCTTGGGGGCCCCAAATCTCTTATTATATGCCCTACCTTTGGAGGCTCTTTTGAGGTAGTGAAAACTTACAGTTAAGTTCATTAGGCTTTGTAAATAATTGCAACATAAAATATTTCAGACCTTTTCTTACCTCTCCAGGTTTTCATACCCACTTAGTTTTTGACTTGAGTATTCCTCATATTGTTTCCAGTTGATGGATGCATTTAACATTTAAAAAAATCCTTTTTTTTTTTTTTTTTTGAGACGGAGTCTCGCTCTGTCGCCCAGGCTGGAGTGCAGTGGCCGGATCTCAGCTCACTGCAAGCTCCGCCTCCCGGGTTTATGCCATTCTTCTGCCTCAACCTCCCCAGTAGCTGGGACTACAGGTGCCCGCCACCTCGCCCAGCTAGTTTTTTGTATTTTTTTTTTTTTTTAGTAGAGACAGGGTTTCACCGTGTTAGCCAGGATGGTCTCGATCTCCTGACCTTGTGATCCACCCGTTTCGGCCTCCCAAAGTGCTGGGATTACAGACTTGAGCCACCGCGCCCGGCCAACATTTAAGAAATTTTATCCAACCTGTCTAGTTTTCCACAAAGGAATATTTTCCAGGAACCTAGTTTACCTATGGCCAGAAGGAGAAGTCCTTTGGCTGATGTAATGAATTATTTACCATGGAAAGCTTCACAACACTGAGCCATTCTTGCATTTCTGCAGTAAACCTAATTTGGGCATGGCCTTACCAACCTGAGATTCAGTCTTTTCTATGTGGCTAGATTCTATTTGCTATTCCCTTGTTTGGATTTATGAAAATTCTTTTCTTCCATGAGATTGAACTATATATTCCCTTTATTTTCACACTGTCTTTATCAGGTTTTGTTGCTGAAGTTATGTATGCTGGCTAGCTTCATAAAAACAATAAGTTAAATAGCATTGAGTTTGTCTCTGGTCCTGTTCTGTGTTCCACTTTGAAATGTATCTCTCCATTGTCCACTCCTCCCAGCTCCCCTCATGCTGAGCCATGTCCCTGGAGATGAGGGAACCTCAGGCCTTCTCTTCCCCACTTACAGAATCTGACTCCTATCCCACAGTCTGTCAGGAGCAGCAATTTGGACTCCAGAGTTTGGGGGAGGCAGGAGTTTCCTGGGTCCCTGGGCTTGGCTCTTCCCCAGTTCCATTTCTGAGTCTCCTCCCAACATGGTACTGCAGTCACGCCCCCCACTGCTCAGGTGTTGTCCTACTGAGTGTTTGCTTTAGCTGGTCTTCCTGGCCTGGTGTTGATTCTTTCGACAGCTATTCATTGAGCACTTACCATGTGCCAGGCAGTGGGATGCTACAATGTGTAAGACCAGATTCCTTTTCTCATGAAGCTCACAGTCCATTGGGGTAAGGAGGCAGACCATCAACAAATACACTATATGGCAGCCAGGTGGTGATCAGAGCGCAGTGGAGAAAAAGGAAGCTGTGTGTCCCCAGTAGGCTTCCGGCTTGTTTGGGCATCTGCAGGTCAAGCCCACATGGTCCCCTCATCGTCCCCCGAGTTCTTGCTGGAGTACAGTGGCATGATCTCAGCTCACTGCAGCCTCTGCCTCTCAGGTTCAAGCAATTCTCTGCCTCAGCCTCCCAACTAGCTGGGATTACAGGTGTGTACCACCACCCCCGGCTAATTTTTGTATTTTTAGTAGAAATGGGGTTTTGCCATGCTGGCCAGGCTGGTCTCAAACTCCTGGCCTCAAGTGATCTGCCTCCTAAAGTGCTGGGATTACAGGTGTGATCCACTGCACCTGGCCCCTTTTCGCTTTTTTTTTTTTTTTTTTTTTAACAATTACTTTCTCATATAAATTTCACAATCAACTTGTCAAGCTTTTGAACTATTGGTAGGATTTTGATAGGGATCATGTTGAATTTGTAGGTTTGGGACTAACATAACTGAATGTGAACCTATCTATGAAGATGTATTTCCCCTCTTAACTAAGGTCCTCTTTGTCATATCCATAAAGGTCTTTTACAGGTTTTGTGTATTTTTGTCAGATGGCCTATGTTGTAGATCTTTTTTTCTATTATGTTTTCTACTCAGCGATGGCTGGGGTATGTGGGACCACTGAGTGTAGGTTGATCTTGTGTCCTGCTGGTCAGAGTAGTCTTTCTAAAACATTGCCCTGATGTCACTTCCTGTTCAAGCTCTTCAGAACCCTCTCTTTGCCTCAGTAGACTGGCCTTTGTCCCCTCCCTTGCCTTCTGGGTCAGGTGCATCCTGAGGTTCCATCTCACTTCTATTCCAGTGAGACCTGCCCCACCAGCTCCTCAGCAGGGACTCCCTGCTAGTGGCCACCGCCCCACAGATGGGGAAGCCTAGCCAGGGAAGGAGCTGTGCAGGGCCAGCCCCAGATCCCACAGGGCTAGGGTGTGGAGGCAGATGGTGAGAGCACTGGCCCTGATGACCCTGGGGTGCCCTGCTCCACCTATCCCTCACCTGGAAGTGCAACCCAGGCTGCTGCTGTCAAGTGACACGGAACTCACCAGGGCTGGCCTTCCCCCTGAAGGCCTCCCATTAGACAGCTCTAGGAACTGAAACACGGGAGGGGGATGCTGGTGGTCTCCACCTGGCTAAAACACTGCCCTTCCGAAACACTGCCCTTCCAAAGGGCAGAGCTGGGTTCAGGTCAGCCCTGTGACCACAGCAACAGGGCAGCCTTTGACAGAGCTGCAACTCTCTCCCCAGCCCTTTGGGCAGTTTCCTGGGTCTCCTACCTCCTCTCTTCCCCGACCCCCCTGCTGTTTCACCCCATGCTCTATCCCCATGCCACCTTGTAGGCTGTCACCTGTCCTTCTATGTTAGCCCCCTCCACCCAGACACAGAGAGACGGAGGGACAGGGCAGTGGAAAACTCCAAAGCCAAGGTTTTTTATTACTGGTCAAAAGGTACTTGCTAACAAAACAGTGTTGGGGAGAGGTACATTCCACAGCTCTGTGGGAGCCCCAGTGGGGCCGTCCTGCCCTATCCCACCCCGCCTCTCCAGTGGGCATCGTAAGGCATTTCACACATTGGTGTTTTCACTTTTTTTTTTTATGTATATATAAAAACAAAACCAGTCCTGGAGTAGAAAGAAAAACCCTGTGATGAACTTTTATAGGACTAAACTGAAATGGAAAGGATTGGAGTGTGAGATTCTGAGGGGCTGGGTCAGTGACCATGGTGGTCCAGCCCCCCATGGTTGGCAGAAGCCGCTGGAAGGGGGCATGAGGAGAGGGAAGGGCACAGCTGACATGAGGGCCAAACTCAGACAGGTGTGCCCGTCTTCATCATTTTTTCACTTTTACATACTGTAGAAATTTAAGCAAAATAGCTATTTTATATATATTTATATATCTCTATATATATAAATTAGGCAAATAAAGAGTTCAGGGGGCACTGAGATGGGGCACCCCTAGGGGCCTCCTAGGATGAGGAGGGATGCAAGGTCTCTGGTGCCTGGGTCACCAGCCCAGGCTGGGCCAAGGGTTTGTTCATTATTGCTGATTTGGGGCCTGGGTCTCAGGGCGGGGAGCACCTGCAGGCCCTGCCTTCCAGCCCTTCCTGGCCTCTTGGGGCTAGGGAGCCACCTGGGCTGGCTAGGGCGAGGCCAGGGACTGCTGCCCTCAAATCCACATGGGGGATGCCATCAGTACCCCCTCGCGCATCTGTGGGTGGGAGCTCGAGAAACTCTCTGTGCTCTGCTGGGCTGGGGCAGCCCCCTTCTCTTTTGGGCTCTGTGGGGCCCTGGCAGGTGGGGGTGTGGGCAGCTCAGATACCATCGAGGACTTGATATGTTGAGCTACAAAATTATCCCAACTCAAAGGGGTCTGGCTTCCTGATGTCTTAAAAATAAGGGGCTCTTGCCAGGACACTTTTGTGGCAAGAAAGCACACTTGGAAAGCTGTCTGCTAACTGCGGTACTAAAAATATTTACTAAACATCATGGCTGGAAAGAAATGGAGATCATTTTTCTAAAAAAGTCGAAGAGGCTCCCTAGGAGGGGCCAGTTCCTCCCTGGGTTGGGGGCTGGTGATTTGCGCAGCCCGTGGCCCGGGCCAGCCGGCCTGAGTTGTGGTAACTGGGGCAGGGGTTCCAGTAGGGCCCAGGTCCATAATGAAGGGGCACGGGTGACCCGGCGCACCTGGGGGCTGAAGAGAACCCAGGTCAGCCCTTCCTCCTTCCAAGGTGGGAGTCTCAAGAAAGTGTGGGAAAAAAAAATAGGAAAGGAAACAGGAAGGGCTGGGAATGGGCTGGGAGAAAGACCATTCAGTACTAAATTGAGTGCATTAATAAACAGGTGGGCCGGGCTGTGCAGGCGCCTATATTTGCTGCAAGGGTGGCGCTCAGAAGATGTTGGGGCACATGTGCCAGTCTTGCTTCTCCTTGGCCTCCCAGTAGCCGCCCTTGTACACACAGGCCATCTCCCCGGTCAGCGGGTCCAGCCTCTTCTCAAACCACAGTGGCGTGTAGGCATCCGCCTCCTTCTCTGCTGGGCAGGCACAGTGGGCTGGTGGGTCGGCAGGTGGCATGCTCCCCCGGAATCCGTCCCCGCGGACCCCCCCCCCCCCGGGCACCCCTTTCCTCCCGTGCGGGGCGCCCTTCCCGTCACCGGCCTCACCTTCCTCTGAGCTGCAGCTGCTGCCGGGCCCGCAGGCCTCCAGCCGCCGGCGCCGCGACAGGCGCTGCTTCTCTTCCAGCCGCTGCTTCTCGGTATTGGCCTCGTCCCAGCAGCCCTTCTCCATCAGCCGCTGGTCGGGCCGCAGGCGGCTGTCGGTGGGCGCTACGCCCTCCTCGTGCTCGTTGAGGGTCAGGGCCAGCTCTGAGAAGTAGTACATGTTCTCCGCGTTCTCCCTGTGGCGGTGGCAGTGGCGGTGGCGGAGGTGTGAGCGGGACCACACCTGCAAGGCCGCCCTCCCCTGCCTGGCGGTGTCCCCCCACCCTCCAGCTCCCGGCCTCCAGGACTCCCTCTGGCCTTGGGCCCACCCCAGTGAGCCCACCCGGCGGAACCCAGTGGCTGCAAACAACTGCTTTCTGCTCCCCACACCTCCCATGCTCACATGGCCAACCTGCCGCGGTTTTGCCACATTAGACTCATCTGGAAATTGTCTAGCTTAGTATTTCCTGGCTTTTCTTCTTTTCTATTATGTTTTTTTTCTTCTTCTTCTTTTTTGAGACAGTTTCACTCTTATTGCCCAGGCTGCAGTGCCTGGCCTTTTTATTTTTATTGTTTAAAGACAGGGTCTCCACCGGGCGCAGTGTCTCACGCCTGTAATCCCAGCGCTTTGCGAGGCTGAGGCCCGTGGATCACGAGGTCAGAAGTTCAAGACCAGCCTGGCCAACAGAGTGAAACCCCATTTCTACTAAAAATTAGCCGGGCATGGTGGCAGGCACCTGTAATCCCAGGTAATCTACTCAGGAGGCTGAGGCGGGAGAATTGCTTGAACCCTGGGAGGCAGAGGTTGCGGTGAGCCGAGATCACACCATTGCACTCCAGCCTGGGCGACAGTTGGAGACTCCATCTCAACAAAAAAAAAAAAAAAAAAAAAAAAAAAGACGGGTCTCACTTTGTGGCCAAGGCTGAAGTGAAGTGGCCTTATCTCTGCTCACCGCAACCTCCGCCTCCGCCTCCTGGGTTCAATCAACTCTCTGGCCTTAGCCTCCTGAGTAGCTGGGATTTCAGGGCATACCACCACATCCAGCTAATTTTATTGTATTTTTAGTAGAGATGGGGTTTGTCATGTTGGCCAGGCTGGTCTTGAACCCCTGACCTCAATTGGTCTGCCCATCTTGGCCTCCTAAAGTGTTGGGATTGCAGGCATGAGCGACCACGCCCAGCCTATATGGGGATTTTTCTAGTCATTTTTTTCTAGCATAATTGCCTTGGAGTCAGACAATATACTTGGCATAATTTCAGTCCTTTGAAATTTGCTTTATGGCCCAGTATATGGGCAGTTTTTGCACACGTTCCATGTGATTGAAGAGAACGCATTTGCCACAGTTGTTGGGTGCAAGGTTGTGTAACTGTCCAGCAGGCCTTGTTCATATTTTCTCTACTTGGGTTGTAGTTAGTCCATCTTTCCTAGTGTGTGTGTGAATTATGTAAGGGTTTCTTTTGTTGAAAAGATCCTTCACAAAATACCATATCCATAGATTTACTTTCTGTCATATAGCTGAATGTGTTGTGTTTGGAATTCCATTCTTACATTTAAAAATCAACTGGATTGCCCAGAAGTTTAGATGCATTTGTTTTGTTTATCTTATCCACATTGAAGATGTAAGTAGATGATCTGAAAGCATCAGGCTTGATTACACCACATAATGCATGTCTTTCTTAAGTATTGGTGTTACAGAAATGGTTCTTATCTCAGAAGCAGAGAAGCTGACAGGTGGAAGGAAGGAGAGAGTCAGTTCTGTGGATTGCTGAGGACTTGTAACACAGACACAGTAGGAGAAGCCAAGGATGACAGCCGGTGACCAATTACTAAGCACACTCCGCTGGGCGCCCCACCCTGCCATCACCCGGCAAGGGTCTCTTTCCTAGGACCTTGCTGCCAGCCACCCCCCAACTGCTCCTCAAAGGGAAGACTAGGATTTGGGTACTGAAGCATTTTTAATCTGTTCACACATAGGCATTCAAGCTCAAAAGCCTAACCCCTACCACTCCCAGGTAAGTGCTGAACCCTGCACGTGGGAACAATCAAGTGTGTCCCCAAGATGCAGCCACAGACCTAGACAGCTAAAGTCCTATACGGTTATCTGAAGTTTCCTGACAGCTCTGCATAGTACAATTTCATTTATCAAAGGAAATGAGTAAAGTACCAGATTCTAGAACCATTTTGGCTATGAATTGAAGGGGAGGTGGGAAGCACAGTATCTCGTTATGTTGTCTGTATTAGGAACAGATAAACACAAACACACAGGCAACAGGGATTTGGGGAAACGCTGTGTCAGCACTGCAGTCAACCAAGTGCAGTGCCAGCACTACCCCCAACCCCCAAAGTGCCTCGGCCCAGCAGAAAAGAAACCATCTGGCCATTCCCTGCAGCTGGCCAGAGAGGGGAACCTCGACCATGTCTGGTGAAAAGAGTGAACTAGCTGGGACACAACCTCGAAAGAGCAGGAACAAAAACACGTGAACGCATACGAACATTCACTGTATCTTCTCCATGGACTCCCTACCACTATTCCACAGTCTCCACTTTCAGGTCTCACTGTTTCTCATGTGAGCCTATCCCTTTGGACAGTCCACTTTGGGAAGGGGTCATGGAGCCAGGGCTCCCTCTCAATAGAAATGGAAAGGACCTTGCAAGGATTAACAGCTATTTTTATCCTAGTTGTGAAAACAAGGTGCCTCCAATTCTCTATGTCCATCACAGCTGAATACTATACTGCAGTTCAGTCTGTCAGTGACTTCTGGTTTTTGTTGGAAGCCAACGCAATACAGAACTCAACATGCAGGTCAGAAGAGAAACACTGAAGAAATGAAAGGAAACGCCTGGAGTTGGGCCAGTGTCTAAGGTAAAAAGAGAAAGCCAAGGAGAAAAATGATGCAGCACCACAGCCCAAATGACTCCCCCATACAGCCACCTCCGATCCTCCGGGGAACCCCATGTGCTGCTAGGAAAACAAGGAGCTGGGAGGAAAAGGACAGAAGGAAAATGGGGAAGCAGTGGTAGAAAGAAAAAAACACACAAACAGGCACTACATAGATACAGCAAAGCCCACCATGTACTAAAAACCACTTGTTAACAGCTGGCATGCACTCAACAAGCTGTGTTTTCACTGTGGGGAGGCCAGTGGCAGGCGCGGAAGTGGAAGCAGCAGGAACACGGCCCAGGGACTCACCAGGCTATGGTCCTGCTCCAACCCCCCAAGTCCCATTCCCTCCCAACCGCAGGCTCATTCTTGCTCCTTGTGGACGAATTCCGCTCTGGGTTTGGCACCCCCGAAGATAGCAGAGTTGGGATTGGCTACTTGATTGAGGGGCATCACAACCGTTCAAGGTTTAAGCTGGAGTCATGGTCTTTGTGCTCTTCCCTCCTCTGTTGGTTCTTTGAAATCCATGTTGGATCCGTGGAGGGGAGGACCATCTCTGACGTGGGTGCCCATTGCGGGGCCTGTTGGCCAGTCATCTGGGTGACTACCTCCCCTGCCTCCTAAGAAGTCATCCCTGAATCCTCGTCATCTGGGCCACCTTTTCTGAATCCAGAGCCACCTTTATCTTGTTTTCTGCCTTCTGCAGTGTCCACATGAAGTGACCGATTACCCAACAGTGCACCATCGTATGTCAAAGCTTCCTTAAGGGAATCCACTTCATTGAATTCTATATAGCAGAATCCTTTAAATTTATCTGTGTCTTTGTCTCTGACTACCCGTATACTCCTTATGCTTAGATCCTTAAAGATAGCATCTATATCACCCTGAACTATATTAAAAGGTAGATTTCCTATGTATATTGTATGGGGGGCTCTGTGGGCAACTCCTTCTGGCTACGGGAACCGTGGCCACCAGTACTGCTGCAGCACCTTCTGCTTTTTTTTTTTTCTTATTATATTGCTAAGATTTACCTATATTGCTTCATGTTACTAGGATTTAGTTTTAGCTACTGTACATATTCCTTCATATGAACGTACCACAGTTATTCATTCAATAAATTTGTGTTGTTTCCAAGTTTTTATTAGAATAGTCTCATGCATAGTCTTATGCATAAGTCCTGTTGTACATTTGCAAGAATTTCTCTTGAGTATATTTTTAGAAGTAGAATTACTGTGTTATGACTGTGTGATTGTACATCTTTTTTTGCGGGGGGTGGAGTTTCACTGTTGTCATCCAGGCTGGAGTGCAGTGCAGTGGCGCCATCTCAGATCACTGCAACCTCCACCTCCCAGGTTCAAGCAATTTTCCTGCCTCAGCCTTTGGAGTAGCATGTGGATTACAGGCGTGTGCCACTATGCCTGGCTCATTTTTATATTTTTAGTAGAGACAGGGTTTCACCAAGTTGGCCAGGCTGGTCTCGAACTCCTGACCTCAGGTGTTCCACCTGCCTTGGCCTCCCAAAGTGCTGGGATTACAGGCGTGAGCCATCACGCCTGGTGGATTTTTCATCTTTAGGAGGTAAAGCCAAACTGTTTTCCCGAGTGTTGTGCCAATTTACGTTGCCAGCAGCAATATATCAGAGATATTGTAGATCTATGGCTTCTTCAACATATATGGTTTTTATATGGTGACTGTCTATATATGTTTTTTCTGCAAAATTCTTGTTCATGACTCTTGTGCATTTTCCCATTACTTTTACATTATTTGTTGATTTGAAGTTCTATATGTGGGCTGGGCATGGTGGCTCTTGCCTGTAATCCCAGCACTTTGGGAGGCAGAGGTGGGCAGATCACCTGAGGTCAGGAATTTGAGACCAGCCTGGCCAATATGGCAAAACCCCGTCTCTACTAAAAATACAAAAATTAGTCAGGCATGGTGGTGCACACCTGTAATCCCAGCTCCTCAGGAGGCTGAGGCAGGAGAATCGCTTGAACCCGGGAGGCAGAGGTTGCAGTGAGTTGAGATCACACCACTGCACTCCAGGCTGGGTGACAGAGTGAGACTCCATCTCAAAAAAATGTTTTTTATGTGATCTTTTAAAAATTATTATTTTTAACTGTGATAAAATACTCTGTATTCTTGATAATAATCCTCTGTCAAGTGTAGGTAGGTATTATGATTACCTTCTCCAAGTTTGTTTATGCATCGTCTTTTCACTTTCTTTAAATTGCCTTTTAGTGAGTAAAGTTCTCAATGAACAAAAGTACTTTAATATGGTCAAATATATGAATGCTTGTGTCTTAATATATTTCTTTAGGGTCTAAAAGATAGTTATCCTTTTAAACTTATTAAGTCATTGTTTACAATAAGTCAAACTTAATATTATTGTTAGGCCATTATTTGGAGTTGATTTTCTTTATAATGTGAGGGAGGGATTAAGTGCATCTTTTTCCATAGGGATAATCATTTTTACCTATATCCATTTGGTGAGCCATTCCATGTTCCCACAAGATCTGATATGCCACCTTTGTCATATATCAGAGGTACATATATCCATGGGTCTGTTTCTGGGCTTACTATTCTGTTCCACTGGAGTTTCAAAATAAAAATCCTGGTATCTAGTAGGTAAGTCCTCTTTGGTCTTCAGAAATGTCTTGGCCCTTTATTCCTCAATATAAGTTTAAAAATTCTAATATCAAGTTCCATGAAAGTCCCTATTGGGGTTTTGTTTGATTTACTGATTTTTTAGATCATGACATCTTTACAATACTTCCTATCCATGAACATTATATCTTTCTCCATTTATTTATCTCTTGTTTGGTATCTCTTATTAAAGCTTTATAATGTTTTCTATAGAGGTCTTGAATATATTATAAGATTTATTGCAAGGTTCTTGATGTTATATGCTGTTAATTGGTATTTTTTTCTTTTTTGTTTTGAGATGGAGTTTTGCTCTTGTTGCCCAGGCTGGAGTGCAATGGTGTGATCTTGGCTTACCACAACCTTCACCTCCTGGGTTCGAGTGATTCTCCTGCCTCAGCCTCCGGAGTAGCTGGGATTACAGGCATGTGCCACCACGCGTGGCTAATTTTGTATTTTTAGTAGAGATGGGGTTTCTCCATGTTGGTCAGGCTGGTCTCAAACTCCCGACCTCAGGTGATCTGCCTGCCTTGGCTTCCCAAAATCCTGGGATTATAGGCATGAGCCACTGCGCCCGGCCTTGGTGTCTTATCTTAAATTGCATTTTTCTAGTTGTTTGCTGAAGTGCAACTGGCTTTTGTATATTAATCTTGTATCTAGGCACCGAAAATGCTTTTTCTGAATCTATTGAAATCTGTTAATAAGATTACTCTATGAATTTTCTAATATAAAATCATTCTGTATACCCAGGATAGATTCGATCTGATTATAGAATGCTATCTTTTTTATACACTGTTGGATTGGATTTTCTGATATCTTGTTTTGGAGTTTTGCTTATGTATTTATTAATATAAGTGAAATTGGGTAGAACTTTTATTTTCCTACTGCTAGTCTAGTCTAATTTGGTATGAGGGTTATCCTGACCTCACAGTATAGGAGAGGTGAATATTTCCTTTTTCTATGATCTGGAACACTTTATATAAAATTGGAATAATATGTTTCTGAAAAAATTGGGAGAATTAATCTGTAAAATTATCTGGGCCTTGTGTTTTCTCTATGGTAATTTTTAAACTATTGCTTCAGTTACTTTATTATAGGACTATTTGTGTTTTTAATTTCTTCTAGAGTCAGTTCTTTTTCTTTTTTTTTTTTTTTTTTTGAGACAGAGTCTGCTTTGTTACCCAGGCTGGTATGGAGTAGCAGTCACAGCTCACTGCAGCCTTGACCTCCTGGGCTCAAGTAACTCTCCTGCCTCAGCCTCCTGAGTAGCTGGGACTACAGATATGTACCACCACACATGGCTAATTAAAAAAAAAATTTTTTTTGTAGAGACAGGGTCTTGCTGTTGCCCAGGTTGGTCTTGAACTCATGGGCTTAAGCGATCCAACTGCCTTTGCTTTCCAAAGTGCTGGGATTATAGGCATGAGCCACTGTGCCCAGCTGGAGTTAGTTCTTGTTGTATTTTTCTAAGATTTGTCCCTCCGATCTAAGTTTTAATTATGTCTTTATACTTTATATGTCACATTAAACCTTTTTCATTAATATTTATTTCTGTCTTGCTCAGTCTTGTCAGTAGTTTTCTATTTTAACAGTTTTTTTGTGCCTCAAAGAATCAACTTTTGACTTTATTGATTTCTGCTTTTATTATTATTAATATAAAGATGGTATCTTGCCATATTGCCCAGGCTGGTCTCAAATTCTTGAACTCAAGCAATATTCCCACCGCAGCCTTCCAAAGTGCTGGGATGATAGGGTTTGGCTGTGTTCCCACCCAAATCTCATCTCAAATTGTAATCCCCACATGTCAGGGGAGGGACCTGGTGGGAGGTGATTGGACCATGGGGGTGGTTTCCCTCATGCTATTCTTCTGATAATGAGTGAGTTCTCACTAGAGCTGATGGTTTTGTAAGTGGCCATTTCCCCTACTCTGCTCTTTTCTTGCTGCCTTGTGAAGAAGGTACTTGCCTCTCCTTCGCCTTACGCCATGATTGAGTTTACTGAGGCCTCGCCAGTCAGGCAGAACTGTGAGTTAATTAAACCTTTTCTCCCTTATAAATTACCCAATCTCTGGTGGTATCTTTAGAGCAGTGTGAAAATGGAATAATACGGGAGATTATAGGCATGAATCACCATGTCTAGCCAAAATTATTATTATTATTATTATTATATATATTTTTTTTGAGACAAGAGTTTTGCTCTTGTTGCCCAGGCTGGAGTGCAATGGCATGATCTCGGCTCACTGCAACCTCCGCCTCCCAGGTTCAGGTAATTCCCCTGCCTTAGCCTCCCGAGTAGCTGGGATTACAGGCATGCGTCACCATGCACAGCTAATTTTGTATTTTTAGTAGAGACGGGGTTTCTCCATGTTGGTCAGGCTGGTCTCAAACTCCTGACCTCAGGTGATCCGCCCGTCTCGGCCTCCTAAAGTGCTGGGCTTACAGGCGTGAGCCACTGCACCCGGCCAAAAATTATTTTTTGAGACAGGGTCTTGCTCTGTCACACAGGCTGGAGTGCAGTGGTGTGTTCACAACTCACTGCAGCCTCGACCTCATGGCTCAAGTGATCCTCCCACCTCAGTCCTCCTGAGTATCTGGGACTACAGGCATGTATCATCATGCCTGGCAAATTAAGAAAAAACATTTTTTTTTGTTTTTGTAGCGATGAGGTCTTACTATGTTGCACAGGCTTTTGCTCTTGCTCTTATTTTCAAAGTATTTTTTCTTCTTTCTTTGGATTTCTATGTTACTTTCTCTAATATTAGAATTGAAACTCAGAAAGGAGAAAGCCTCAACATTATTTAAATGATTTAAGGCAATATATTTCCTTTGAAGCATTGCCTTTGTTGCATCCAGCCAGTTTAAATATCTTTTGTCTTTTTTTTTTTTTCCCCAGAGATGGAGTCTCACTCTGTCGCCCAGCCTAGAGTACAGTGGCATGATCTCAGCTCACTGCTACCTTTGCCTCCCAGGTTCAAGCGATTCTCCCACCTCAGCCTCCTAAGCAGCTGGGATTATAAGCACATGCCACCATGCCTGGCTAATTTTTGTATTTTTAGTAGAAACAGGGTTTCACCACGTTTGCCAGGCTGGTCTTGAACTCCTGACCTCAAGTGATCCCCACCCCCAACCGCCTCGGCTTCCCAAAGTACAGGGATTATAGGCATGAGTCACCACGCCCGGCCAAATATCTTTTATATCATTCAGTTCTACATATTTTGCATTTTTTCATTCTAATTTATTTTGCCTGTTATTTAGCAACTTAATTTTTTTTCCCAAATATTTGGGATTTTTTGATCAGTTTGTTTGTAACTTCTATCTTAATTGTCTTATAGATTGTGGTCTGTATGCTACTCTCTGTAAATCTGTGAGGCTTCCATTAGGGTTTAGTACACAATCAATTTTTGCATACATTCCATGTATACTTGAGAAAAAAATACGTTCTCAGAGTTTCATCCATGAGTCTGTATGGCCTATATTGTTTCAATCTCCATATACTTGCTGGATTGTTTTCAGTTGTTTCCATTTGACCTCCCAGTTTCCCACTGTGGTGATGGATTTATCAATTTCTTCCTTAAGTATCAATATGTGCTTTGTATATTTTTGAGGCATTTAATTATATGCATAATGTTTAAAACTATTATATCTTTTTGATGAACTCAACCTTTATTATAGCAACTTTCCCTTCCTTAATAATGCTTCATTATAATTTTCTCTTACTATTTTAACAATCTTATAAATGTTTCTTCCTTCCAATAAGAACTTAGCATTTCTTCCCTGAGGTTCTTCCCCTTCTCCTCAAATTCCATCATGCTAACATTATCTAAACTTTTAAATCTTCATTATTATGGACATATTTTCTCTTTTTCTTCGATCGTAACAATTATTTTAAAAATAACTTTTAGGCTGGGTGTGGTGGCTCACACCTGTAGTCCTAGCACTTTGGGAGGCTGAGGTGTGCCGATCACTTGAGGTTGAGAGTTCAAGACCAGCCTGGCCAACATGGTGAAACCCCCGTCTTTACTAAAAATACAAAAATTAGCCGGGCATAGCAGCATGCCCCTGTACTCTCAGCTACTCGGGAGACTGAGGCAGGAGAATTGCTTGAACCTGGGAGACAGGTTGCAGTGAGCCAAGATCATGCCACTGCACTCTAGCCTGGGTGACAGAATGACACTCTATCTCAAAACAAAAAACAATGAAAAAGCAAACAAAACCCCTTTATTCATCTATTGTGACATCCTTGCTCCCTCCATTCCCCCTTTTAAGTACTATGCCCAGTGTTTGTTTTTTTTTTTTTTTTCTTCTCCCAGGCTAGAGTGCAGTGGCACGATCTCAGCTCACTGCAACTTCTGCCTCCCAGGTTCAAGTGATTCTCATGCCTCAGCCTCTCGAGTAGCTGGGATTATAGGTGCCCACCACCATGCCTGGCTAATTTTTGTATTTTTAGTAGAGATAGGGTTTTACCATGTTGGCCAGGGTAGTCTTGAACTCCTAACCTCAAGTGATCCGCTTGCCTCGGCCTCCCAAAGTGTTGGGATTACAGGCATGAGCCACCGCACCCGGCCCAATACTGTTTTCATTGTGGGTTTTCGTGTGGTAAAACTTCTGAGGCTGTATGCCAAAGGATAGGGCCCCATATGTGAATGATACTTTGACTAAATAGAAAATTCTGCTTTCTAATTTTGTAACTTAGAAAATACTAATCCAATGTTGGTTGCTGAAAAATCTGATGTCAGTCTGATTCTTTATCCTTGACTAAAATCTTTTGCTCCTCTCTGGAAGCTATTGGAATATTTTTCTTCGGTCTTCATTTTGACTATCGCATGATCTAGATGAACATTTTTCTTTATATCTTGTCTTGAGCACACTTCAGTACAGGGTCTTTCATCCCTTTGCTTTTACTCTGGGAAATTTATCTTCATTATATCTCCCTCTTCGTTGTTTTTTTCTTCTTCTTCTTCTGGGATTCCAGCTAAATGGATTATTTTAGCGGTTACCCTAGGAATAGCAATTAAACATACTTCATACAGTCAAGCGAATGTGCATCTTGATCCTCTTCCAGGGCAGCATGGGGGCCTTTGAGCAGTTTCCCTCCCTTCATTCCTCTTCTTACTGTGCAGCCGCATTCTAAAATGTTATACCCCACATTATTCTTGTTTGTTCAGCATTTATGTAGGTGCACAGTATCTGTTATTCATTAATATGTCTCAGATCTTCCCTCTGGGGTCAGTTTCCTCCTGCCTGAGGTATATCCTTTCATGCAGGTCTGCTGGTGCCAAACTAAGCTTTTTGTTTGCCTGAAAATGCCTTGATTTCACCTTCATCCTTTAAAGATGGTCCCCCTGGGTGTATAATTCTAGGCTGGCAGTGCATCTTTCAGCTCATGGAAGATATCGCTTGACTGTCTTCAAGCTCCCATTTCTGTTGATAAGGGAACAGCTCCTTGGAAAGTGATGTCTTTTTAAAATCTGGCTGCTTAATAGTTTCCTCTGATTTAGTTTCACTGCATAGATTTAGGTGCAGGAAGTTCTTTGTTATTTTATCTTCAGGTACAGTCCCTCTTTCCTTTTGGGACTCTTGCTAGAAGTATGCCAAACCCTGCTCTCAATCTTGCTGAGCAAGCTTACAGAAATGTAGATTCCATTGCAGGAGGTCTGACGGGAGACTCTGCACTCAAACTAGCTCCCAGTGGAGACCAGGGAGCCTGCTCCAGGGACCTCACTCTGTCTTCTCCCTGTAGCTTCTTGTCTTTTCTGGGTTTTGTCTCTTTAAATTCAGTTCTATCACATCTTCTGACCTGTGTTCAGGTGATAGATTCTAGCTACTAAACCATTCCATAGGGTTCTCAATTTCAGTTATTTTTTTTTTTCTGTGTCAAATTTCTATTTGTTTTATTTGGACTTTCCTATGCCACATTTTATAGTTTTCTATTTCTTGTAGGGAGTAACAGGGAGGGGCTGTATCCTATCACCTCACTTAAAGTCTGTGCATAGTGTTTGATAGTTTCACATTTATTTACTGTTGGGTATCTGCCTTCACACTGGGATGTCGGCTGCATAATATTGTTCTCTGCCCATGTGTGGACTGAACCCTCCCGACTTCCTGTGCCTGTCAGTTGCTTTCTGTCCACTGTCCTCCTTCCCTCTCCTTTGACCCCTGTCCTACGCCTGTGGCGGGGCCCCTGCCAGCCCTACTCACGGCAGCGGGTACTTCTTCCACAGCAGCTTGGCTGATAGGGTCTGGTACACTGTCTTCTGCTTCCCGTCGGAGCTGGGGCTGCTGGGACTGCTATGCACAACCTTGGAGCACTCCATTTGTTCATCCCACGAGCCGGACAGCACATAGTGGGCCTTGCCCTGGCTGTCACTCACCACTCCTGTCACCTGTGGACATTGGCAGGACCAGCGTAGGTGCACACTCTGCCCTGGGCCCCCTGGGGTGCTCAGAGGTGGCTGGTCCTGCTTACCTTCCGGGCTGCCTCTTTGGAGAAGTAGCTGTAGGGCAGGAACTTCAGCTGGCACCGGTCATTGGTCTTATGGTTCACAATCTCGATGTCCCCTGACTGGCGAAGGAGGGCAGTGGTCAGCGGCCAGCCCCCGGGCCATGCACCCCCTCCCCAAGGGCGCCCCTGACCTGGTCGATCCAGAGCTTGCCCACGATGATGTTGTGCACAGTTGAGGTGCTCTTCCTCCACACGTAGTGGTTCCCACTGGCCTGGAATTCTAAGTGGATGGCACCTGGAGGCGGGGGACAGGTCAGAGGTCATGCCCCCCATGCAGGGCTCTGGCCAGTCTGCCCTTAGGCCTGGTGTCTTGAGAACCAGGCTGGGGCCTCCCTTGGAAGCCCCCAGCTGGCTTTTGCATCACCAGAATCCTCCCTCTTAGGCAGAATGTCTCTGTCCCAGGAAGGCACCGGGCCCCAGCTCACCTAGCGGCATGATGGAGATGTATTTTCCCCGGAACTTGCTGGAGATGGTGATCTCCTGCCAGAGGCTCCAGCCATGCTTGGAGAACACGTAGTGCGCAGCTGAGGGGGGGTGGTGGCTCACCTGAGACCAGACCCATAGGACGTGAGCATCTGCCAGACATGAGCCCAGGTTCCACCTCCCCCAGCCAGGGAGGGACAGCTTGCGCTGTCTCAGCAGGCACAGCTCTGTGGCCATAGGAGCAGTCCTGGCTGTTCCTCAGGTGGCCACGGACCCAAGGCAGGCCCCCAGGAAGGCACTGCCTTGAGCAGAAAAGCATCCAGGTGCTGTCCTGAGCCTCTCAGTGCCTGGCTCCTGGGCTGTGAAATCATGCCTCAAAGATGTGCCTGTGACAGGTGCACTGAAGACTGATAAAGGGTGTCACACTGTGCCGAGGGTTCCATGTCCACTTCTCATCTAATCCTCCCCACATGCCAGGTGCGGCTGCTGTGCCGTGTTATACCAAGGGGGCCCAGACTGGCAGTGTGATTTTAGCCAAGGGGCAGTTGGGCCCTGCCCAGCTTGGCTCCAGAGCAGACATCCACATCAGTGCACTGCCCCCGGCCCAGCCCTCCCCTGCCTCACTGGCAGTGCCACCAAACCTCCCTTGTCTGTTCTTCCTTATTCCATGCTCCTCTGGCTGTGGGACCCAGGCTTCCCTCTCCTGAGTCTACTCACTCCCCAGGACAGCAGCCCTAGCCTAGCCCTGCCCCTCGCCTCCAGCTGCCCCTGAACACCTCCCCTCAGACAGGCAGAGCCGGGCTCCCGCTGCCCCTAGTGTGCCTCGCCTAACTTCCTGTCTCTGAAAAAGGTGCCTACTTGCTTCCTGTGCCCCAGGAGTGCAGGCCCAGCTGCAGACCACCCTGGGAGATGGTGAGCTGGCCCTGAACTCAGCTGATGCCTCCCCAAGAGCCCGTGGGAAGCTCTTCCTCTTCCTCACCTGCACTTCAGCATCCTGCCCTTCCAACCACTCACACTAAACGCTCGGCAGCCTCTATGGCTCTCCTAATGTTCCTCCTCTAACCCTGAGCAAAGCCTGCCTGCCCTTCCTTCAAAATGCATCCAGTATCTGCCCCCTCCACTCCCACCTCTACCTCCCCGGGCCTCCCTGTGGGCCACTCCCTCCATTACAGGAGAGGGCTCCTCTGGCAGGTCAGGAGGCAGGCCCCACCCCAGGTGTACCACCCCTCCAGCTGCTGCTTCTCCACCCTCCTTTTGTTTCCTCCCTTCACTCTCTCTGCATCAGCAAAGCTGCTCCTTGACCACCCAAAAGAGCTGGAAGCAGCCACAGTATCCGCCCTGCTTTCCCAGCCCCATGAGAACTGGAGCCGTGTCTGTTCACTTCCCAGCTGAAACCTCCATGCCTGAGCAGCACCTGGCATGTTGAGGGCATCTAACGTCTGCTGAATGGAGAAATACATTCACTCCAGGGTTCAGGCCAAGAACCTGGGATCACCCTGACTGCCCCCCACCCCCATATCCAAAGCGTCGGCAAACCAGCTGGCTCATCCTTCAAAAGCTGCCAGTGTTCTGGCCTCCCCCTTCACCCAGGTCTGGCCACCGCACCCCTGCGTGGGTCACTGCAGTCACCTCCTAACAGGGCCTTGCCGCAGCTGCAGCCTCTTCAACTAGCACCAGGATCTGAATGGCCAGAGTCCCATGCTCATGCCAGGAGCCAGGGCAATGCTGACACCAACGGAATCCCCTCGTTTTCAACCAGGACGCCCAGGTTCAGCATGGGGCTGCCACTGAGGCTCCTGAGCCTGGGTCTTGGCATATCTCCCTGGGGAAGGGATGGCGGGGACAGGCTGCTGTCACTGGCTGGGGCAGAGTCCATCCCACTGCACCCAGGCTCCTCCTGCCAGCTGCCTTCAGCTCGGTGGTGACCCCATGCTCCTCCCCAGCAGTGCCCACAGATGCCCCTCCACCTCTGCTCCACAGCATCCTGGCCTGGAGCTTATCCTCCCCGTCTCTGCAACCAGGCCTGACCCTGTCCTCACCATGCTGTGTTCTCATGCCTCTCACCGTCTCCAGGAGGCCCTGTGCTGCCCCTGCCATGGGAGGCCGTGCTTCCTGGCTGGACCTCAGCTTGATGGCCCCTTGGGTATGGACAGTGGGGGTCAGAGGCTGCATCCCATTTGTCACCTTGGGCCTGGCAGGAACAGCTTGGCCAGAGTGTGGGCGGGCACCACCCAGCGCCAGCCTAGCCCGCTCACCTGCTCACAGAGGGAGCGCAGGCCCATGTCATCGAGGCGGTCCAGCTCAAAGGTCTCCCCCAGCATGGGGTTGAAGGGCTTGGCGATGCGGTGCACCGTGGTGGAGTAGGAGGACACAGAGAAGGCAGCCACCAGGCACATCTGCTCCACTGAGCTGGTGCAGTGCACCGCCTTGTCCAGCAGGTGGTGGTACTCCAGGTCCTCTGTCAGCCGCTGGAGCATGGACAGGGGCTCGTTGAAGTTCACCTGTGGGTGGGCAGTCAGGTTGGGCACCAGCCCCGGCTTGGCATGGTGCCCTTGCTTTTCTCAAATGTTCAGGGACATCCCTGCTCAGACGGCACCTTCACAGTGAGGCTCCTCTGATGGCCCTGTCCCAACACTGCGGCCCCCAAGCCATCACCTCCCTGGTCCCTCCTGCCTGTTTTCTTCACAGCCCTCCCCACTTTCTGGTCTGCTGCATCCTACACACTTTTATCAATGTTTGCTGTCGCTCTCCTCTGCTCGGATGGACACCCGCCAAGGCCAGGGGTTCTGCCTGGCCCACTGCTGTATCTTCAGTGCCGAATCTTAGGAAGCAGTGAGAGAATGAGTGAATGAGCACATGAGTCTGTGGGTGGAGGAAGTGGGTCTTCCCCATGTTCTGAGCTGTGATGGGACCTGGCACAGGATGGGTTAGGCCCAGGGCCCCTGTCTCAGTGTCACATAGGGCAGGGTCACTCTCCCCACCATGATGCCATCGGGTACGAGTCTCAGCTTCCTTGTGTTATCTTGCTCCATCCTCCCGGACACTGTGAAGGGGGTGTTGTGATTCTCCCCACTCCACAGATGTGGACACAGAGGCTGGAGATGTGAAGGAACTCGTTCTGGGTCACAGTAGAACCGTCTGGCCTGGTGGAGATGCCACCGTAGCCAGGTGGCATGAAGATCCAAGTTCTGCCCTTAGCCCACTGTGTGACCACACTGAGTCTGCATTTCCTGGGGATGGCACCAGGGATGGCTGCCAGCTGAAGGAGGGCCCACCCCTCCACACACAGCCCCATCCTCCCACTCCCCATCTACAGATCGGGACAGCCAGGACATGGTAAGGCCCCGTGAGATCCAGAGGTGCTCTGGGGCTCCCCAGGTTGCTGATCCATGCAGAGCTTCTCCCTGGCTCCTTCTGTCAGACCCCAAAGATCCCTGTACTTTGGAAGATTGGGGAATGCCTATGTACACGATTAGATAATTAGTTACATGCTCCTCAGGTGCCATTAAGAAAATGACACTCCAAGGCTGTGTGTACTTCACACAGGCCATTACTTCTCATCCATGCACAGGAAAGCGGCCCCAGAGGACCTGCCAGGGCTGCCCTGCCCGAGCCACCCACCGGCATGGGGATCCTGGAGAGCTCCCGACCGATGCAGTTCTTCATGATGCTCCAGAGGTTAAGGCTGTAGTTGGGCTTGTTGGGGATGCGGACTCGCCTCTTGACTTTGGACGAACCCTTGGGCATGAGCGAGGCACCATCTAGTACCTGCCACAGAAGTGGGGACACCCCAGTCAGCAGAGGCCAGAGCGCCCCCTCAGCTTCCAGGTATCTGCCCTCCACCCTGAGAACTGGCACACTGCTCGTGAAGGGCAGGGTGGCGCTCCTGGACTGGGGCATGGGCCTGCCTGCCGGCCCTTACAGTGCTCCCCCTCACTTACATTGTCTGCTGAGCTCCAGTCCACAGAACTTGTCCCCGTGCTACCTTCAGCTTTTCTGCAGGAAACACAAAGCGGGAGGCAAGTTACTGATGAATCCCGAGGCCTCCTTGGGACCTGGCCCATCCTCTCTCTAGACAGCATCATTTTCATTGCTAGTAAATGTCCTGGTCACTGCCGTGTGTTCTGTGTGTAGACAGACACCGCATAACAACATTTCATTGGCGGATAGTGTATATGACAGTGGTCCCATAAGACTATCATACTATATTTTTTTTTTTTTTTTTTTTTGAGACGGAGTCTCGCGCTGTCGCCCAGGCTGGAGTGCAGTGGCGCGATCTCGGCTCACTGCAAGCTCCGCCTCCCGGGTTCACGCCATTCTCCTGCCTCAGCCTCCTGAGTAGCTGGGACTACAGGCGCCCACCACCGCGCCCGGCTAATTTTTTGTATTTTTAGTAGAGACGGGGTTTCACTGTGGT
>NC_037678.1:19609911-19784127 GCF_003255815.1 Theropithecus gelada
CCATTCTCCTGCCTCAGCCTCCCGAGTAGCTGGGACTACAGGCGCCCGCCACATCGCCCGGCTAGTTTTTTGTATTTTTTTTAGTAGAGACGGGGTTTCACCGTGTTAGCCAGGATGGTCTCGATCTCCTGACCTTGTGATCCGCCCGTCTCGGCCTCCCAAAGTGCTGGGATTACAGGCTTGAGCCACCGCGCCCGGCCAGTTTTTGTATTTTTTGTAGAGACAGGGTTTTGCCATGTTGCCCAGGCTGGTCTCGAACTCTTGTATTCAAGCAATCCTTTTACCCTTGGCCTCCCAAAGTGCTGGGAGCCACTGGGCCTGGCCAAAGCAAAATTTAAAGGAAAGAAAACCCCAAGTAAACAAGTAGATAGCTGGTGAAAAGACCAGATGCAGCCTAAGACCAGGGTGGGGGAGGCTCTGCCCAGATGCAGCCACCTTACCTGTCTTCCTTGGCCTCAGTGATCACGGTGATGAAGGATGTGGAGTCTTCCATGGCATCAAAGTACTCGGTATCTTCATCTTCCTCACTGTCCTCTCCTTTGGGAGTCAAGAGGCTTCCTAGAGACATAGGCAGAGCTTTAGTTTGTAACTTCACAAAAGGCTCATCTTGCCTCCCTAAGTCCAGAGCCAAGGGCTCCCTCAACCCCCATCTGGCCTCACTCTCCTCCTGCTTCAGTCACCTGGGCAGCCCTGGGCCGCAGCCACCCTTGCTCCCTCTGCTAGAATCATGTGCTTTCAACACATTCATTGCACAGGGGCCTCTTTCTGGAAGCCCCCATCCCCCCGCCCCCGATCTCTCAGCATGTGGGTCAGTCTTTCTGTGGCCCAGCTTCCCTTTCTGTTGACCCCTGTCCACGATCCCCATGACCCCCAACCCAAGGCTAGGTGGGTGGCCATCTGGCACCAGGACACCCCTGTCACACAAGGGACAGCTGGGCTCATTAAACTTAACTCTTGAGAATGTGAACCTAGGTGCAGAGAAACTGTTGCCAGTGGGTGATGGGCACAGGAGATACAAAGCACAAAAAGGCAGTCCAGAGTTGGCCAAGCCCAGCCCACACATGGACACAGCCAGGGATATGCATGTGGGGGAGCAGAAGCTGTATATGCAGAGCTAGCTGGCAGAAGGTCACGAGACAGCCCTGCCCTGGCCGCCCGGGCACTCACCCTCAATGAAGCTCTTAGAGGGGTTGGCCGGCCGGCCGGGGGCGCTGCGGAAGGCCCGCTCGAGGCTGTTGTGCTGCTTGGCCAGCTGCTCAATGGTTTCCTCCAAGTGCACGCGCTGCTCCTGCTCATACTGCAGTGCCCGCTGCCATTTCCGGCTGTGTATCTCTGCTAGTTCCAGGAAGTCCCTGCAGGCCTGGGGAGGGAGGGGTGGCGGTATGAGACTCTGGCCTCCGGCAGGGGCCCATCTGTCAGAGGCATGTGAACCAGAGCAACTCCATCTTCAACAGGAGCTGGGTAAGATGAGGCTGAAACCTACTGGGCTGCATTCCCAGACACTAAGGCATTCTAAGTCACAGGATGAGATACAAAATACAGGTCATAAAGACCTTGCTGCTAAAACAAGTTGCAGTAAAGGAGCCAGCCAAAACCCATCAAAACCAAAATGGCGACGAGAGTGGCCTCTGGTTGTCGTCACTGCTACACTCCCACCAGCGCCATGACAGTTTACGAATGCCATGGCAACATCAGGAAGTTACCCTCTATGGTCTAAAAAGGGGGGCATGAATACTCTACCCCTTGTTTAGCACATCATCAAGAAATAACCATAAAAATAGGCAACAAGCAGCCCTGGGGGCTGCTGTGTCTATGGAGTAGCCATTCTTTTGTTCCTTTACTTTCTTAATAAACTCTCACTTTGCACTGCAGACTCGCCCTGAATTCTTTCTTGTGCGAGATCCAAGAACCCTCTTGTGGGGTCTGGATCAGGACCCCTTTCCTATAACACATCTGCTCCCCCCACCCCCCCGCCATTCCCTGTGAGGACTAAGCTCTGATATTTTTTATCTTGCCCAAATTCCTATGTAAGGCGTCTGGGGAGTCATGCCCTAAAAACCATAAATTCTTATCAGATGGGTTTTATTTAACCCTATATATCGTGACTTTCCAACCTGACTGGCATAACATTACGAGTCAAGGAAGACAAAGTATTTTATCCCAAAACATGCTTCTTGGCCATATTTTGAAGTGGCCCTGCAAAGCTGTCCTTTGTGCGGGAAAATGTGTATCTGTAAAGAATCCCTATTCACATAGATCGTTTTCTTCCAGGCCTTGCCAATCCTGAAGAGACTGAGTTTTAGCACCTTTTTGAAGTTCTGATTAGGAAATATCTGTCATCTATTGTCTCTAAGGGGAGCCACTATAAGACTGAAAAAGAACCTTGGTCTCCACAATCTTTTATCTTAACCTGAACATTTCCTTTCTATTGATCCCAGGTCTTTAGATGACTCAACCAAGTGCCAACCAGAAAATGTTTAAATTAACCCATAGCCCGGAAGGCCCCTCCCCACCTTGCTTTTGAGTTGTCCTGCCTTTCTGAACCAAACCAATGTGTTTCTTAAATGTATTTGATTGCTGCCTCATGCCTCCCTAAAATGTATAAAACCAAGCTGCACCCCGACCACCTTGGGCACATGTTCTCAGGGCCTCCCAAGAGCTATGTCATGGCCGTGGTCACTCATATTTGGCTCAGAATAAATCTTTTCAAATATTTTGCAGTCTGTTTCTGTTGACACCTGCAGTGAAGAAGGCCCTGGGGGCCGTCTAGCTTCCCCCTCTGCTGGGATGGTAACAAACATGCTCACTGCCCGCTTTGGCCTCCATGGGGATGTGGGACCCATAGCCTTCTCAGAGCCCACCCAGCAACCAGCACTCACCCTAGTTGGCCTCCCATGGTCAGGATGCCAGTTGGGGAGCAGCAAAGCCAGATGCCACGGGTCTGCACGCTGCCTCCCCAGCAGCAGCTCACCTGGAGCTGAGGTGGCTGCTATTGCTCATCAAGGCAGGGGCTGAGCTCTCTGCAGCCACATCCTCCCTGCAGTGTTAGGCCTCAGGTTTGTCACTGGCCCTTGTCTACCACTGGGCCGGTCCCTGGCCGTGGCACAGAAGGAAGGAAAGCCACGTTCTGCTATCCTCCCCAGCTCAGAGAGGTAATTGGTCTTGTCTGGCAGAACTGGGACTGGCACTTTCTACCAAGCTACCTCAGAATATGAATCACATAACTGCTTTTAAGGTTTTCCCTTCAAGCGTGTGGTCTACTAAGACATCCAGATTCTTTTCAGCTTCCCAGGTCCATAGGTGGTTGCACCACACAGTTTTGAAGCAGGGGTTGGTCGTTCTGCCATCATTACAGTGGAGAGGATGGCTCAGGCTTCAGCTGTCCATGGAGGCCAGTGAGATCCAATCTAGGAACCTCTGAATTTGCCCTTTCTGGACACATTCTTTAACCCAGTAGGAAGGGATGTTTCCTTGGCCCACAGCTGCATCAGTGGCCCCAGCTGCCACTCCCCAGCACTCCCTCCCCACCCAACTGCCCCAGCTGACCTGGAGCACCCACTGAGCTCCATGCACATTGCAGGCTGTCCCACCCCAAAGGAGGAAGATGGGCACACCAGTCCTCACCTGTGACACAGAGACAAGGCAGCTGTTGAGGAAATATCAGGAGGTGATGTGGCAGGCGGGGCGAGGGAGCACTCAACAGATATGTCTTGTGGATCACCTCCCGCATCTGCCCCGGCACCTGGTGCCCAGGCCCATGACCGCTAACTCCCACCACTCCTCAGACCTCTGCAGCATCGCTCCCCCAGGAAATGGCCTGCTCCCTCAGTCATGCCCACTCAGACGCCTGCCCAATGGGTTGGTCTCTCCAGCGACTGTGCCAGGAATGGCCCTGAATCAGCAGCTGCTCCCAGATATTTGCTGCCGAATGACACCTACCAGGGGGGTGGGACTGACAGCAATGGGAGCGAGCTGGGGGTGTCCTGAGGTGGCCTCAGGAGAGGAGGGATGGACCAGCACCTCCAAGGGTGGGAGGCTCCCCAAGGCTCTGCATTGGGGCACCCTGCCTGGGGGCTCAGCAGTCTCGCCCACCCCACAGGGAGAGCCCGAGCTCTGGTGGCCAGCCTGGCTTGGTGGAAAGGGTCCCCAGCCCAGCCCGCCCCTGCTCCAGAGCGCTGGCTGCACAGCCTGCTCCAGGGACGCCATTCCTTGAACAAGCCCTCCTCTGAGCACCTTCCCTTCCCCATCTCCCTCACAGCACCACGCAGGGTGGGCAGGGCAAGGCGTGCCTCCTTATCCCTGGGATGTGGAAATGGGGCCTGGAGATGCGGCGTGGTCTGCCCAAGGAAGCCAGCAGAGTGTGGTGGCCAGGGGCGCACTATCAGGAGTTGGAAAACCTGGGTTCCAACAGGGCCCCTCTGAGCCCACGTCCTCTGAGACAGACAGTGATGCCCGACAGATGCTGTGCCCACAAGCTGCCCTGTCTCTGCTCACCCAGAAAATTCTCCAGGTGGGAGGAATGCAGTCACCCCCACTGGACAGATGAAGGTCTCCTCCCCGCAGGTTGAGGCAGGGGGAAAGGTCTCCTCGAGGAAGGAAAGAAACCTCCTTATCTCATGCGCGTCATCCTGATGATGTGTGAGACTGAGTCCAGGATGTTGAAGGTCTGGGCTATTTTGAGTTTATGGGTCTATAAGGCTGTCCCTTGGGTGTGGGGCTGCAGTCACTGTCCATCATGCAATTTGTAGACCCCATAGTGGGTCTGGGTGGGTCCTGGGAGACCCAGCTCCAGGCCTGACTCCACTGCTCCCTGGCTTGTGACTGGGAGCCGAGCCTTTCACCACCTGGGGTCCTACAGTGGCCTTCCTGCTTCACCCACAGCCCTGTCCCTCTCTCACTGCTGTAGGCCTTAGAGTGAGGACCCTGAAAACAGACTCCGAGACAGTGCATCCCAGCAGCCAGACCAGACGGCACCTCTTTGCTGGTTTTCTGCCAGTGGATGTAAGGGTGGTGGTGGAGGTGGGGGCACAGTGTCCCTCTGGGTGCCTCAGGAATGTTCCAGACCCTTACAGAAGCCCTGTGAGGTGGGTAGACAGAGACTCCCACCCCATCCCAAGACAGCAAAGCTGGCTCTGAGGGCACCCAGCAAGGAGGTGGCAGAGCCAGATCCAGAACCCAGGTCCTGAACTGAGAGCTTGCTGTACCTCCTACCTGGCTGCAGCTCCCACGAGACCCTCCTCCCCACATTGCCCTAAGCTTGGCCCAGTGCTTAGTCAAGTTAGTCTTGGTTCCAGCCACCTGTTCATGGCTCCCTGACGCTGCTGCCCTGCTGCCCCTGTGCCACCGGTCAGCTGTGACCCTGGCCCATGCAGGTCTCCAGGCTCTGTTGAGCTGGTCTCATGGCAGGTACAGAGTGCAAGTCAGGAAGCGCACCCTCATCTCCCTGGGTGCCACTTCAGGGAAGTCCCCTGCATCCTGAGACTGAGGGCCAGGGAGAAGGGGCTAATTAGGTCAGCACAGGGTGAACAGGATGGGATCTCAGGTCTGTCTGGCCCCAGGACCACCTCCACACAAGGCACGATCCCCACGCCTGCCTGATGCAAGCAGGGGTGCAGAGGCCAGGGCTGTGCTGTGCATGGTGAGAGTGAATGGGTGCTTCATGGTTTTCTGAGTTCTTACCTATCTGGGTGCACAAGGCCTCTGCACCCGCCCTCCCTCATCCCTGCACCATCGCTTCCTGCCAATCTTCTACAGCCCCCAGAATCGTCCTCTTCGTCCACGAGTTCTCACATAGTTGGGTGCTTTGTTTTCATATACCTCATGTCATTTACAGCAAGACTTACAAAAGAGCCATACAACAGCAGTTTAAAATACTAGCCAAAGGTCATGGTAAGAATTCCCACAAACTCACATCTGAGGGTGCCTGGGCTTCCCAGCAGCAAGAGCAAAGAGGGAAAGATGACAAGAGAACAAAGATGAATTAGGCCCCCTACCTCCTACCTTTGCTGTTCACAGGGGCTCCAGTACTTTAGAAGTGACCATTTTCTCCTTCAAGGGAAAATGGAGGATTTGTTGTTTTTTCCAGAGATCCAGGCAGCTGACAGCCTCTCATAGACACGGTTTCCAATCCTCTCCAGTCTCATCTCCTGGGGCTCCATTCCTTCCCAGGGACCTGAGTGTGGCCCACCAGGTCTTCTTGCTTTTCCCTGGCTCAAATCCAAACCCACCTGCTGATTCTGTTGCCAGCCCCGCCTCCCTCACACCTCAGGCCCACTGTGAGGCAGGCCATTGCAGGCATTCTTACAAGCACTGAAACAGATTTTTTAAAAATATAGTGTGCATGACCGAGGAGGAAACGAAGGCTCAGGGTGACTGAGGGACTCGCCCAAGGCCATGAAGAGGTGTGTGTAGGGCCAGGATCCAAGTCCCTGGGCATCTCACCTGCATGTCTCCCAGGACACGGAACCAGTGCTGTTACGGTTTACTTTGTAAAGCTAAGTCTTGATTGCTGTCTGGGACCCCCTTGAGGGCAGGGATGTTGTGGGATCCCAGAGCCTTCCTGGTGTGGAGTTAGGTTCCTGGGAGATACTAACAAGGCTGCCTGGGAATAACCCTGTCCAAGCAACAGAGCCCAGCCCTAGCCTCAGAGAGAAGGGGTGGCCTCCTAGCACCCTTAGCCCCAGCTGAGGACTTTGTTCACACAGCCAGGGTTGCTGGCTAATAACTTGGCTGTGAGTGACCTCGGTCCCCCTCAAGGCTACCAAAGGGCCAGCTGGCATCGTGCAGCAGGGAGACAGGAAGTCCCCGGGACAGCTGGGCTTCATCTGGGTACATGTGCCTAGGCTGGGCACATGCAGGTCATAGAGTGTCACAGTCACCTAAAAGCGGGGCAGGGTGAAAGCTGCTGTGTGCTAATATCAAAGGCCTCATGTGTCTGCACCCAGGGCCTTTGCCATCACAGCAGATGAGCTGCCCTGGTCACCCTGTGGATGCAGAGAGCCTGTCCACCTCCTCCAGCCCGGATGCACCCACCTGGTGTCCATTCCCGACTCCCAGGGTCTCCTCTGCTGCTGCCAGCCTTCTCCAGGCCCCATCCTGGCTGTGCTGTGGGGAGAGGCAGGCGCCTGGCGTGGCCCTGCTGTTCTCAGAATGCTGAGCTGGGCTGTGTGCTGTGTGCTCAATAAGCTGGATTAGGCTTGGGGCCCAGCAGAGGGGCTAGCAGGGGGAGGTTCCCAGGGGCCCATGGGGGGCCTGGCTGACCCAGCCCAGGCCTGAACGTGGTCTCATTTCTCTGAGGCTCTGTGACAGCTCTACCTGGGGCCAGGGGACTCATGCTCAGCTGTAAGCAGGAGGAGAGACAGGCTGACCTGAAGCCCCTGCCCACACATTTGTGTCCTGCATTGTTTAAGGGGAGGGGAGTGAGGGGTCCTAGTGGGAGCTGGAGGTGGTGCCTGGGCCCGCATGGGTGCTACCCCACTGCCCACCCTGGGACAGGCCTGTAATCTCCTGGCGCCCTCCTGGGCTTCTACAGAGTCCTTGATTCTGTGACCTGTCAGGTTGATTGTCCTCAGCGTGGGGACAGAGTTCCAGTCTCCCAGGCCTGCCCCTTCCACCTTCCCCCAAGTGCTGCACAGAGGGTTCTGGTGAGAGGGGTGTTGGGGGTGGGGGTGCTCTGAGATGCAGGGCCCCTGAGCAGTGTGGTCCTGTCTCCATGGGGAGGGCAGGGAGCCTGTTGAGTTGCCCCCAAGCAGAGTGAGAACCACAAAGCTCGACAGACAAAGGGGGGGGTCTCCACCCTGGGGCAGCCCCACCTGGGGAGTCCAGGCCCTGCTTGGCCACCAGGGACTCTCCCTACTGAGAAGTCCGGCCTGGGGAAGAAGGCTGTAAGGGCTGCCCACCCAGGGGAAACCAAGTCAGGGGCCATGCCATGTCAGGTCTGAGCGGGGGTTGCTGCTGGTCACCGGTGCCCCATGGGACAGACATTGAACGTCTCTGACCTGGAAACCTTTGCCCAGATGTACCCCAGGAAAAGGAGGACAAACTCTAATCGCTTTTGCTGTTCCTAATCTTAATCCTGACAGCGATCTCACTGCTCCCTGGGACAGGCGGGAGAGCAAGGTGTGAGGTCAGCTAGCCTGGGTCCCCTGTGTGTGACCTAGGGCAGCCTCTGAAGTTCTCGGGAGCATGCAGAGCCAGGACCCTGTCTGGCCTTCAGTGGCTGCCTGGAAACTTCCCTCCTAGACAGGGATGTGAGGGAGGCACCAGAGGCCTGCTAGGTGTTGACGTCAGCAGCCATTGGGCTCATGGAGGAGGTGGGGAGATTGGTCAAACGCCCAGATGGTCCAGGCTGGGCGACTGGCTCCAGCCATTAGCATACGCAGGAGGTCCCAGCACCCCTGGTGCAGGGATAATGGGAGAAAGTGCGGCTGGTCCAGGACCTGCCAGGCACCTGACGTGTCTGCTGTCCAGCTCTGGGCTCCCAGGTGGGCGGCCGGAGGACCCTCTGCTCTCCGGGTTTCTAGGGCCAAGGCTACCCACCCTCCACGCTGATCCTCACATCCCTTGTTGCCACAGACTCTGCCTCTCACCAGCCTGTGGTTCTGAAGGTGATGAGTGGTGAGATCACAGAGTCATGGTCTCCCTGAGCCCCTCTGCATGGCCAGGGGACTCACTGGAGTAACAGGACCTTGCCTCCCCTGCCATTGAGGAGTGGTGGGCTGGCCTCACCTATTTTTTTTGAGACAGAGTCTTGCTCTTGCCCAGGGTGGAGGGCAGTGGTGCCATCTCAGCTCACTGCAACCTCTGCCTCCCAGGCTCAAACGATTCTTGTGCCTCAGCCTTCTGAGTAGCTGGGACTACAGGCGCCTGCCACCACACCTGGCTAGTTTTTGTATTTTTAGTAGAGATAGGGTTTCACCATGTTGGCCAGGCTGGTCTCAAACTCCTGACCTCAAGTAATCTGCCCGCCTCGACCTCCCAAAGTACCGGGATTACAGGCGTGAGCCACCGTGCCTGGCCTGGCTTCACTTTACACAGGATGAAACCCAAGCTCAGCAGGTGCCTCATAAAGGCAGGAAGGAACTGCGCTGTGATTCTGGTCTTAAGTGTCTAAGACCCAGACTGGGGACCTGTGGAGCCACAAGGGGAAGTGCTGGGCTCCCCCAGGGATCCCTTTGGCCCAGCCAAGCTGTCGTGCTGTGTCTCCATCACCTGCCTGCCCCCCCGAGGCTGAGCTCCCAGGGCCTGCTCCTCACAGGAGCCCTTGGCACAGGCTGGTAGCACACAGGGGCCTCAGCCCTTCCCAGTCCCCACCGCGGGTCGATCAGAGTGTCTCCTTGATGTGACTCACTCTCGGCACTGGTGAAGCAGCTTTCCACTCCAATTAAAACTTTAAAATAGCCTCTCCACATTCAAAATAGTTTGCCACTCACACACAGGAACCAACACCATCTGGCTTCCAGTTTGCCAACTGATTTTAGACAAATCTGGAATCTATTTTTACCCATCTCCCCAGGTCCTGGATGAGCAAGCTGTCAGGAGCAGGACGGTGGTCAGCTGGGCAGAAATCTGCCCCACAGGCCCCCGAGGGACAACGGAGAGCAGCTCCGGGCCTCTCACCCCCGCCTGGGTTGGCCTAAGGAGCCCCACGTGACCTCCTGGGCCATGAGCCAAGCGGGGCCTCAGAGAAACCTCAGCATTTCTGGCAGTGGGGGCCCCTTCTGACAGGGGTCTTTGTTTCTACGATGCCCCACATCAGAAGCCCTGTCTGAGGGCCCCAGGTTGCTGTCTCTGTTCCTGTGACCCTCTCCACAGCAGCCCTGCCTACCCCCGGTGCCCACTCTGGCTATCTGGTGCCCCCAGTGTCTCCTACTTCCCCCTTGTGCTTTGCCCTTGCAGCTGGAGTATCCCCAAGTGGAGTGTGCCCCGAGCCCACTCCATCGAGTGCTGGCTGTGCCGGGTGCCCTTCCTCCTCAGGTTTTCCCATGTCCTTGCCATCAGGATGTCGCAGGCACCCCATACTGCCCAGCCAGCCCTGCGGCAGGCACCAAAGTGTGTCTCCTGAGGGACGCTACCTTCCTTGGTAAACCCAGGGACCAAGAGTGCGGCATCTGTCCCATCCAGGCCTGGTAAGCATCTACCTTCTGTTGGCCAGCCCTGCCCTCCCTGCTTTCTGCCTGCACTGGGCACCTCGAGCTAGCTCTGCCCACTCACTAGCTACACAAAACCCACTCCTGGGAAAGACCCTCCTGCATCCTGCAGAACCTGTGTGTGGGCCAAACTGGGCGTCAAACACGAAGACCCCCATTCTGTAGGGGCCCAGGCCCCCAGCATGGGGTCCTTCCCCATGGCCTCTTCTCTCAACCACACAGCAACTCTGCTGTCCCTGCCTTCAGCTTAGAGCAGCACTGCCCATTCTCATGGGTGCCAGCTCTACTCTCGCTGCCCAAGGGCCCCCGCAGGGCCTCAAGCACCTGCCCCTGCCTCGCGGATAGCACATTCTCCAAGCAGCAGAGGGGTCTCGCTAAAATGCACGTGGGATCATTTTATTTGGCCTTGAGTCATTGACCTTGGCACTGAGTCACTTGGCATTGAGTCCCTCATTTCAAGTGGGAGCACAACGCTGTCAGCATGAGGTCCCTTGTGACTGGCCTCCTCTTCACTCTCACCTCCCCTCCTGTGGCTCCCAGTACATACTCCAGGGCGCCTGGCACCTGTGCCTCTGCTCAGCCCCCAGCCTGTGGCCTCTCACCCCATCCCACCTCACTGGCTCTTTCCTCTAAAGGTCTTTTTGCCGCTGACATCCCGTATCACCTATGTGGTTACAGACCCCACAGGAGGGTGCAGGGCCCACAAGGCTGGGGCTGTGTTCACCCTCACAGCTCAGGGTTCCCAAGTGCCACAGAGGGTTATGTGGTCAGAAGGACCAAGTCCTGGGCCCAGCATGAGTGACCAACTATGAGGAACCTTCCAAGTTCAGGAATGGGGGTCGAGTCAGGTGCAATCGGTCTGGGCTGGGACCTGCCTGCAGGGACTGGAGGGACAGCAGCAGGAACGAGCCCACAGGCTGCTAAGAAGCAGGATGGAGCCCAGCTGCCGGCCCACCCAGGGGGCTCAGGACTAGAGGAGAGAACATGCCCCAGCCTCGCTCTGCTGCCCTGGCCTGCAGATGGAACCTGCTCCTGCAGCTTTTTCACTTTGTGGATACTAACACTCCAAGCATGAGCTTGTAATATGTACAAACTCAATCATTTTCCACCTTAAGCCAAGTGACAGAAGCAGTGCCACCGTACAAGGTACACCCTGGTGCTCACGGAGGACGCTGCTGTGAGAGAGAATGTCCCCACCCCATGCCTGGCAGAGCACCTGTGCGCAGGCACGTTATGGTTCAAGACTCATTCTAAAAACCAAAGTCATTTAATAGTGCTACAGGGTTTCTCTTAAATGGCAGGCGAATTCACAGTTACCCAAAACAGTAATTCAAGCAAGGATCTGCTAGGCTGGCTTTTATCAGAGTCAAAAAAATTACCCACTAGGGAATTTTGCCAGACACTAAGCGATTCATTCATTTGCCCCTGTGATTTTTCACAATATTCTCTCCACCCCTCTTCTCTCTCTCTCATTTGCCGAGGCTCCCATGTGCTGGGCTCTGAGCCAGGCATAGAGGCCACAGGGCTACAGGGATTGTGAGAGATACTGTGTCCTGCCCTTGCTGGAAGGACAGGGTCAAGATGCTGCAGTAGAAAGATCTGTGAGACTCTGCAGGCCTGCAGGTGGGTGATCAGTGGTGCCAGGACAGGGATGCAGGGTAAGGGTGGACAGGGGAGGTTTTCTTGACCTCCTAACCCCAATCACGGGGAGGGTCAGGTTTATTTCTCTACCATAATGCAGCAGTGTAGCGGGCTCTGGAATCAGGAATACATGGGCCTGTATCCTTTTCAGCTGGGATCCTGAGCCCCTCAGCCTTGGTCTCCCCATGCGCAAGCCTGCAGAGTGGGCAGGGAATGTGCATGCAGAATGTTTGGCATGCCACTCCACGCATGGAACACTCATCCCCTTTCCCATCCTGGCTCGCCACTGGCAGGGCCTGTCCCAGCCTCTCATAGCCCAGTCCTTAGGAGCTGGGGCATGGGTGTTGGGGGAACTACCACCAGGGCAGGAAGACGCAACCAGGGACAGGTGGCCTGTGGGGAATGGGTGGGGAGACGCTGCTGGGCCTGCCAGGGATGCTCAGGAATCGTGTGAACCCCATACCCTGGTTCTGTCTCATGGCTGAAAACCCAAGAGCCAAGCTGATCTCTCCAGGTTCCCTAAGCGGGAAGGCAAGGAGTCTACTCCCCTTTCCGGGCAGTGGGGCGGCGAGGTCACCACTCACACAATTGGCAAGCCTCGCCCAATGACCGGGTCCTGCCCACAGGCCCACCATGACTGGAGAACTGTCCAGAGGCCCAGGAAGGGTAACCGGGTAGGCAGGTGGGAATAACAGAGGGGCTTCAGAGCCAAACTGGTACAGGTCCCCATCCTGGCCGGAGCAGAAAGACCTGTGCACGATGACAGCCCAGAAGGGAAAATATTAATATTTTCCTTCTCTGCCTAGGAGAAAGCCTACTTCCCATTCTGTGTCTGCTGCCTCGGCCCTCTGTAGGCCCAGCCAAGGCTTGCCCTGGCTCCTGCTGTGCTGTGGTCAGTTGGACAGGAATCTGCCTCCCTGCCAACTGGGAACATTCCCGGGCTCTCCCTAAACTTGGCCTTCAAAAGTGGGCATGTGAGCTGGCGGCCCTGGGTCATCTTAGAACAGGTCACACCGATGAGCACATGCCTGGCGGCCTGTCACTTTAAGAGTTTGCTGGACTGCCTGTTCCCTGTGAGTCCCTGTCTGGCACAGGCCTGGGCAGGGATCAGGAGGCAGCTGCTAAGATCTGATGTCAAATGCCCATCAGGCAGGGCTTGCCTAGCTTTGTGATGAGAGAGGGGTTGCCCTGAGTTCACGACGGGGCTACTGACTGACTCAAATGCTGACCCCAGAGGGTCCTTCCAAGGCCCACCACGTGCACCCTCCGAGTCTGGCTAGAAAGAACCCTGCCAGGGCCGGGTGCAGTGACTCACTCCTGTAATTCCAGCACTTTGGCAGGCCGAGGAACATAGATTGCCTGCGGTCGGGAGTTCAAGACCAGCCTGACCAACATGGAGAAACCATGTCTGTACTGAAAATACAAAATTAGCCGGGCATGGTGGTGCATACCTATGATCCTAGCTACTCAGGTGGCTGAGGCAAGAGACTAGCTTGAACCTGGGAGGTCAAGGTTGTGGTGAGCCAAGATCATGCCATTGCACTCTAGCCTGGGCAACAAGAGCGAAACTCCATCTCAAAAAAAAAAAAAAAAAGAAAGAAAAGAAAGAACCCTGCCAATCAAAATGTCACAAGGCAGAGGGAGGCTGGAGCCCGGTGTGGCGTGCACATGGAAAATGTGGTTACCTGTACAATTTAATGCCATGAAATGCTGTTCCGGGCCAGGTGATCCCTCCGGAAGGGCAGTGCAGGGGGGTGCAGGGTACAGGGGTGACCTCGGCAGGCTGAGGCCTCGGGGCTGGGCCTCCACTTCCTCACTGACCTTGTTCAGGTGAGAAAATGGGACTAGAAGGGCTTTGTAAAAGGTAACATCACAGGTAAATGTGGGCCGTGGGCCACTTGGAGTCCTTTATCTAGAGACACAAGATCCACTATGAAACATCACTTGCTGGCACTCCCACAGGGCTACTGTTGGGGACACCCGTGAGTAAGACACTCAGCCTGACCTCAGGGAGCAGAAAGCCCAGTGGGGAATGGTTGAAACAATGGATTAAATGCCACGCGGCAGGGTGCCTGGGAGCTGGGGTCCCAGCCAGGAGGAAGGCTGCCCAAAAGAGGCCTTGGAAAGCCATGGTGACGTCCCTGTGGGGTTCTGAAGGATGACAAGGGAGCTGCCAGTACCTGAAGGATGAGGAAGGAGTGTTCTAGAACGTACAGCACTGGCAAAGGCATGGGGGGTTGAAACGCAGTGTCACTGTTCCAGATTCCCAATCCAGAAACCACCTCCGAGCACCTTGTTCCCTCAAACACCTGGGGCCGAAGCCATACCTGATGTGAGGTGAGGATGGCTGCAGCACCCTGCGAGGATCTGTGGGTGCGTGGAATGGGCCTGCACCACTAGCCGTGGGTCCTGGGCTCTCGGGAATCATCCAGAGGACCCTCCTCTCTGCCCTTCTAGGATCTGAGGACCTAAAGGCTTATGATATGTCCTTTCCCAAACTTGAAAGAAATTTAGAACTCACCTGACTTTTCTTTTCTTTTTTTTTTTTTGAGACAGTCTCACTCTTTCGCCAGGCTGGAGTGCAGTGGCGTGATCTTGGCTCACTGCAACCTCCATCTCCTGGGTTCAAATGATTCTCCTGCCTCAGCCTCCTGAGTAGCTGGGACTACAAGCATGCACCACCATGTCTGGCTAATTTTTGTTTGTTTTGTTTTTTTGAGACAGGGTCTCACTCTGTCATTCAGGTTGGAGTGCAGTGGCGCAATCTCGGCTCACCGCAACCTCCGCCTCCTGGGTTCAAGTGATTCTCCTGTCTTAGCCTCCTAAGTAGCTGGGATTACAGGTACGTGCCACCATGCCCAGCTAATTTTTGTATTTTTAGTAGAGACGGGGTTTCACCATGTTGGCCATGCTGGTCTTGAACTCCTGGCCTCAAGTGATCTGCCCACCTCAGTCTCCCAAAATGTTGGGATTACAGGTGAGTCACTACACCCAACCACCCTAACTTTTCTCCTGAAACCGGAACAACCCCAGATTCTTTGTGGTCTTAGAGAAAAGTGAAGATGGAGCAGCCAGCCTATCCCTGTAGGAAGAGAGCTGCCTGCCCCAGTGTGCCCTGAAGGACAAAGGACACCCTCCATGTGGGCTTTGTCTGGCCAGCCGTCCCTCATTTTAGGCTCTACTTCTATGATCCGGCTCAATCAGAGCCCACAAGGTGGAAAACACACAGCATTTCACCAGGAGGAGGGTCTGCCCTGTCCGAGGAGCCAGTGGCAGTAGAGATTTCCCCAATGCAGGCATGGGCGCTGCTGGGAGCATCCCTGCACACATCACAGTCAGGGCAGGGCTGGGGAGAGGGATGGAGTTGCAGTGGGGTCCCCACAGTGGGAGCAGCAGCTCCCTCTCACTGTGAGATCGGGAGAGATTGGGGGTGATGATTTCTACCTTGTGGGGACCGTGGTGTGTGGCTTCCATATCCAAGTCCCTGGCTTCCCAGGAGGGGCCCTGGTGGGGCTGCAGCCATGGTTACCACAGAATTTGAAGCTGAAAGGTAAGACACTCCAGGGACTGACAGAGATCTTTGAGGTTGGGATCCTGCCCAGGGTGAAGGTGAGGCTGCCCCGTGTCCTGGCCTTGGCATGTAACCACCGCAGGAGGGGGCCTCTGCAACTCTCCAAGGAGGTCACCCTTACCTCCCTGAGGGAACGAGAGGATGAAGGCCATCACTTTTCTTGCAGGCCACACAGACCTGGGTTTGCATCTTGGCATGGCCACCTACCAGCTGGGTTATGCTGAGCAGCTCAGGTGACTTCCCTGAGCCTCAGTTTCCATGCTGACACTAACAATCCCTCACAGGTGCTAACCAGGCTGTTGGAAGGAGTAAGTGGTTTGGTACCTGAATAGGCTCCCTGGAAGTCTGGAGGTGGGAGCAGCATGGATGTCCTACTTACAGAGCCCTGGTCCAACACCTTCTCCTAACAGGTGCCGAAGCCATGGCCCGGCCAGGGGTGGGAACGCATGTGTCCCATGACCTTCAGGCAAGCGGCTGGCTTTGCCTACATGGCTCCTTTGCACACAGTGGGGGCTGAACCCTTGATGTCTGAGAGCTATGTCAACAGCCTTTCCAGAACTGCCCCAGTTCCTGCTAAGCGAGGAGTGGCTGTCAGGAAGGGTCCCCAGGAGAAACACGAGCCTCTGGGCTAGCCTGGGCTACAGGCACAGTCTGTCGGGGCAGCACCGCACTCCTGCCCTCCCTGCCCCTGATTTCACAGCAGGAGCTTGGGGAGGGGCCCTCATGGCAGGCTAACACCAGCAGGTTTGGCAGAACCCAGCCCAGGGCACAGCTTCCATCACTCAGGGCTGACTCTGCTGCCATGTTCCCTGGATGCTGGAGCTGCAGAAAGGAATCGTGACCAACCCCAGGGGGTTGTGCTTCTCATAAAACAATTCATTAGGCACTTAGACTTGGAGCTGTTTTGATGGCTTCGTAA
Source organism: Theropithecus gelada (assembly GCF_003255815.1). Classification (NCBI taxonomy): domain Eukaryota; kingdom Metazoa; phylum Chordata; class Mammalia; order Primates; family Cercopithecidae; genus Theropithecus; species Theropithecus gelada. The sequence goes on from NC_037678.1 coordinate 19,626,191, forward strand.
ACACAGATGAGCCTCTCATGTCTGATAAAAGACTGTGCAAGACGGCAGCCAGCTGAGACGCTCATTATCTCGGAAAAGCCAAAACTGCTTACTCAAGACAAAGCAGTTTTGGTCTCGGGTGGGGAGGCAGTGCCTGGGAAGCCTCTGGCGGTGGCTTCTAGGAGGGACAGGGAAATACAAACGCATTATTATGTTATTCAGTGCTTCCCATGTGTGTGTGTCCCTGGTAGAAGTACAGCATAATCTGGTCTGTGGGCTGTAAGGAGGACACTGGGCCTGAGAGGGTGGATGTAGGAAAACAGTGCAGGTGACAACGGGGCCAACATGCAGGGTGGCCCAGCAGCCTCTCACCATCCTTGGCACATGGGGCCAACTACACCCAACCCCCCAGCACTGTGGGATCTGGGATGAAGAAGGCGCACACATCTGCTGAGCTGAGGCGGGTGGGCACCTGCACGCTGAGTTTCCCAGCAGCCGGGAAGGTGGGCACACCTCGCCCAGCCTCAGGCCCCAGGGTGGGATTCCCAAGGCTGCATTTGGGTACTCCAAGCCTGAGCATATCTGGGCTGGTGTGGGTGGTGGGGTGGCCCTCCCACCCCACAATCATGCTGCCAACAGGCCAGTGAAGCAGGCTTGGGGCAGGTCTTGGATGCCCAGGGTTTAGCCTGGGCTCTTGGCCTGCAGTGAGCTCTAGCCTCTATCTTCCCACCCTGCCCTTGCATTTCTTGTGGGGCCTGGAGCTTGGTCCCAGCTCCCAGTCCGGCCTTGGTCTAACCTCCTAGTTTGGGGGCTGGGTCCCCCAGCTGGAGCTCACCCAGGCACAAGCACTGCCCACTGTCCCCAGCCAGCAAGATGGCTCTCCTGAACCCCCTTCTCTGGACCTCACTTCTTCCTCTGTAGCAGCCTCCATTTCTGCACAGCTCCTCTGCTCTGGTCTCCTTACTCCCACAGCAGGCCACCCCAAGCTCCTAGAACTGCACCCCTGGCCTAGATGTACCACCCTGTGGGACTGTCCTGGGAGGAGGCTGTCGCAGTCAGACTTGTGTCTGGAGGGTGGAGGCCTGGAGGAGCACGCACACTTCTGGGGAACACTCCCCAGACAGAAAGAGGGAAGCAGGGCCAAGCACTATCCTCCTACCACCATCGAGACACCCTCGTGGCTCCCAGTCATAGCCGTGTGGTTTCCAGACCGGGGTAAGCGGCTGACTCCCACGGCGGGGCTGCTTAGTTTACAACTGCGGTTACCCACTTCATCTACCATCAGGTTGGCACGACCTCGGCAGGCTCAGCTCTGAGGCTCTTCTAGCTCAGGGAGCCCTCGACCGCAGCCCCCACCACACACCCTCCCTTGTTATGCACAGCGTCTGCTCCCACTGCATCTGGGGAGTGAACCCAGGGAGGAGGAGTAGCAGCCACTGAGGGCCAGTGTGGCAGCTGTGTCCCTACTGTGTGGGCAGAACTGACCCGCTGGGCTAGCTACTCAACTTTGGGTCCCGACCTTCCTTATCGAGGCATGAAGTAACTGCAGACTGTACCAGAGTCCACACCCAACTCCAGTTTCCTCCAGACAGTGAAGAAGAATGTCCTTGCCCAACAACGGCCGAGTGAAGGAGATGATTTGAGAACCCGGAAGCTAGCTGGGGGGGCGCTGGCTTTGGGAAACACCGTGGAACCGCAGGAAATGGAATGCTGACGCTTCAAGCACCCCTGGTCACCTGCTCAGGGACCCCAGGGCTGGAGCCAGGGAGCCCCGTGCCAGGGCGGTGGTGGGGGCGGGTACTCACGTTGATCATAGCATTGGATGTGATGCGGAAGAGGGTGGCCCGCTCGTTCACCACCTTCAGCTTCTCCCCACTCTCGGATGGGATCTTGAGGCCGTCCAGCTCCGTCAGGGAGCGCTGGAGCGCGGCGCCGTGCTTGGCGATGAGGTCATTGCACGTGCTGAGGTCATCTAACTTCAGGGAAAGATTCTTTAGGGTGTGGTGCAGCTCGTTCTTGTCGGCTGGGGTGGTAGCCTCGTCGTCATCCCCAGAGTCATCTGTGGAAGAAAATAGAGTTGTTATGGTCATTACGAACAGACGTGGTACCAAGAGGTCTGCACAGCCAGGTCAAGCAGGGCAGGGTGGATAGCGCCATTCAAAAAACATCACTCCCCCAGATGGTGCCCATTCCTGTTCCTGGCCAGGGTGAGGTGCCTGGCCCAGCTTTCCCAGGGTGGGGTGAGCAAGGGCCCACCTGAGTCAGTGGGAAGGACTGTAAAGAGAGCCTAGCTTGAATGGCAGGGCCAGGACTGGGCTTTGGAGGCCGCAGGACTGCAGGCACCCACCTGCGTGCAGGGCACCAGCTCCCTATGTTGTGGTGTGCAGGGAAGGATGGGCTATGCTGGGTGGCGAGGTGGAGACTGCTCTGTGGGCACAGAGGCCTCTAGAATGGAGCTCAAGCTCCTTTCTCGGTGTCGCAGGCCTACCCCAAGCCAATCACTCCCACCCAGTCAATCTCACTTTGCTCTCTGATCATGCCCATCCCCCAGCCACACCAGTCTGTCCGCTGTTCCCTGCAAAGGCTTGAGCGCTCCTGTTTGGGGCCTTTCCCGCCACGTCCCCACTGCCTGGAACCTTCTCATACCTGCCCCCACCAGAGGTCCCACCCCACCCACCCCTTTGAGGGCCAGCCCAATGCCACCTTCTGTCCAAACTCTGCCAAAAGAACCTGGGAAACATGACAAAACCCTGTCTTCTACAAAAAACAGAAAAATTAGCCAGGCATAGTGGCATATGCTGGTGGTCCCAGCTACCCAGGAGGCTGAGGTGGGAGGATCACCTGAGCCCAGGGAGGTGAAGGCTACAGTGAGCCATGATCGTGCCACTGCACTACAGCCTATGTAACAGAATGAGAGCTTGTTTCAAAAAACAAAACAAAACAAAACAAAAAAACCCAAAACACAACAACAAACAAAAACAAAGTCTACCAAAAGACCCCATGTCACAGTTGAGGCTCCCCGTCCCTGCCTTCACCGATCTCCCTGCAGGAACACAGCCATTCTCACTGATGGAATGCCTTCTGTGTGCAGACATGCTGTGGCCTCTCAGTGGCCTTGCAGGGTAGGGACCAGATCATCCCCAGGTGACAGATGAGGAAACTGAGGCTCTGAGAAGTGAAGTCATGCCCACGCTGCCTGGTTGGCCACCCTCTTCCTTTTGGGCTGCTGGGGCCTCCATGAGAGGGGCAGGCTGTGCCCTCTGCCAGCTCCCACGCCCCCTCTTACCTCTCTCTCACGCAGCTGCCCAGGGCCCTTTGACCTCCCTTTCCTGCCACCCAGCCTGCATCCAAGGGCATGGGGCTGTGGGTGTCTCTGTGGGGTGGCGCATCACAGTAGGTGGGGCAGGAGGCAGCTGGCCTAGGGCCACAGCACACCAAGAGGCTCACACCACCCCATGAGTCCCAGAGCCTGTAACTGCCAAGGGGTTTCTGAAATGCCTTGTTTAGAAATAATCAGCAAAAAACTTGTTTTAGATGAAGAAAATCTGTAACCCAAGATTTAAGATATTTTTGAAAAAGAATGCGTATTGTGAGAGAATGTTTCTTCCCACGGCAGGCAAGGCACACAGAGGTGGACATGGCTGAGTCACACATGGTGTCCATGGCAGGGTCAGGCCAGCCAGCTGTATGGGGCCTGAGCCGAGGGGAGCTGAGGAGGGTGCCCACGGCATACCCTGTCCCCCTCTGGCCACAGGGGCCTTGGGCCAGCATCCAGCCAGGAGGCAGGGAGCCTCCCATCACAACTGCAGCCCCCAAATGACAATAACTTGTTATTCAAATGACCGCCTGCCCCTCTCACGGAGGCCCCAGCAGCCCAGAAGGAAGACAGTGGCCAGACAGGCGGCCCGAGCATGGCTTCACCTCTCAGAGTCTCGATTTCCTCATCTATTGCTTGGGGATGGGACAGTCCCTACCCTGGCAAGGCCATTGAGAGGCCACAGTGTGTCTGCACACAGAAGCCCAACTGTGACCCCCAGACATCTGGAGGCCACACCGGCTGGGCCAGGGTCTGGGCCATGGCTCTGTCAGTTGTTGCTCTGGGCCTCACAGTGGAGGTCTGTAGACAGTGACTATTCTTCCCTCCCTGCAGGCAAGAAAATGTAGGTTCCGAGAGGCCAAACCACCAGCTTAGTGCCAGCTATTGAGGGGCAGGGTTGGGATCTGAGTCCAGCTCTGTCTGTTCACAAGTCTTCCTCTCTCCGGATCGGCCTTAGAAAGGCTCTAATGGCTGATGTGTACCACACCTTTCCAGGTGCCAGGCTGTGGGTGAGGCGCTGCCTCAGTTAATGCCTGCGATGACCCCGCGAGGTAGATCTAGGAGCAGAAAGGTGCGTTGAAATTGCCCAGGGCCACGAGGTGAGGGGATTCCTGAGCAGCCAGGCCTCTGGCTTTAGAGCCTGTGCTCTTACCACCTGTGCCTGAGGCACGTGTCATCTCCCCAGGTTCAGTACATCTAATAACCAGAACGGCCAGCCCCCTATCCATTGGAATGGCCACCGGCTCAACACGGGGAGGGCCTCAACGGGGCATGCCCAACGCAGATGCGGGTCAGCCCAAATGTGACCCCTGCTCTGTAAGCAAGAGCTGGTGAGAGGTGCAGTCAATCTAACCATAAGCATCCTTCTGTGTGGCGGGTGGAAGCAGGTAGCCACATTTCTGTCTAACTTGCTTTTCAACAGTACACCTTAGTAAGCAGCCCTTAAGGTCCAAATTCAGGTCCCCAGGGACACAGGCACATGCTTGTTCTGGCCTCAAGTCACTGGCCATGTTGTTGGGGCAGGATGGGAAGGCACTTGGGCCAGCGATTACCCAAGAGCACAGTCTGTTCTGCAGAGACAGGCGGGGAGAGGTCCCCTCAAAGGGACGGAGAGATCAGGAGAAGGAGGGAGGGTAGGACGAGAGAGGGAACGAGTGAGCGAGTGAATGAATGCTTCGGGGCCCGCCTAGGCCCATGGATTCCTCCCGGGGTTGGCGCGTCACACACAGGAAGGCAGGGTTTGAAGAAGGTGGGGGTAGGGGGTGGGACACAGAGGAGCAGGTTGGAAAGAGAAGAACGTGAGGGGCCTCTGGCACAGACCAAGGAGCCTGGCCCTTTGTCCTCTGGCAAAAGGGAGCATGTGGCAGTTGACACAGTCCATGGGAAAGAAGACTGCTGGCAGGTGGAATCACAGGCGGAGAGAGGGACAGAGAGGCCAGGAAGGGGTGGGCTTGGGCAGGAAGGACCCCTGCACCCAGCCCAGGCACACTGATGGTGGCTCCCACCCAGCTCCAAGGCCATGAACGACCTGTCACAGGCACGCTGCCATGCGTACCCACACACGCACCACCCCTCAAGGAAAGTGGCGTCACCCACCTCCCATGTTCTCACAGCAAGACAAGGATGCTCGGACACACACTGAGCACAGGGGTGTGGGCCTCACCCCAAGCCCAGGCAGAGGCAGAGCTGAACAATGAGGGGGCTTGGCCTCCACATTAGTAAACTCTGGCCACCCTGGGTCCAGAAGTCTCAGTTCAGAACCGAGAGAGAATGATTTCCTGTTGTTTTAAGCCACTTGTCTGTGGTAATTTATTATGGCAGCCCCTGGAAATTAAGACAATGGCTTGAAACAACACATTTTTTTTTTCCGTTTTTTGAGAGAGTCTCGTGCTGTCGCCTAGGCTGGAGTGCAGTGGCACAATCTTGGTTCACTGCATCCTCTACCTCCCAGGATCAAGCGATTCTCCCACCTCAGCCTCCTGAGTAGCTGGGATTACAGGTGTGCACTACCACACCTGGCTAATTTTTGTATTTTTAGTAGAGAGGGGGTTTTACTATGTTGGCCAGGCTGGTCTTGAACTCCTGACCTGTGATCCGCCTGCCTCAGCCTCCCAAAGTACTGGGATTACAGGCGTGAGCCACCATGCCCGTCTAGAGTTTACTTCAAATCAGAGAGGCTCGGAACCAGGGGAGCCCTTGTTTACTGTGCCCCCACACCCCGTTCCCCACTCAGGGCTCTCTTTGACCCCTGCAATAGGTGGATCTGGCTAAGGAGGCCACAGGGTACCCCCTCAGGGCTGGGACCCCTCTATCATCGGGAGGCTCCTAGGAAGGAGTGGGTTGCCATGGAAACATCTAGTGCAGGGGAGCCAGGTGGGCTATTTTTAGAAGTGGAGCTTTTTTCTCATCTTTGGAGGAAAACAGATCAAGTTTCTCATTGGGGAAGCCCTGTTGGGGGCAGCTTTTTGAAACCAAGAACCTGAAAGGCTGCCTAGGCTGGTTATGGATTGGGAAGGAGGTGACCCAGTGGTGGTGTTAGGGCAGAGGCCCTGTGGCCACCCCCTGTGCACTGCTTGCTTATTTCGGGGAAACTAACTTTGCCCTCACCTGCCCATGAGCTCCTCCAGGGTTAAGGCACAGATGTCCAGCAGGGACCTATCCCCTCACGTGTCACTGGAGAGGAGAGCAGCCCTGAAGGGTGGAAGGATGGCAATCACCCCGCTCACTGCACCCACACCCAGTGCTGGCTGGACGAGTTTTGGGGGACGTGCTGCTAAGAGGGGTCCTGGCAGGGGACAGGCCGGTGGGGCCTGGGGGTGGGGAGTGGCAAGAGCAGGGACCTGGTGGAGGATGCTGGGAGCACTCGCAGGGTCCTGGGTGGGGAAGGACATTCAGACAGCCCATGTCCAGCAAGGCTGGAGCAGCACCTACCAGCGCCCTGTATCCTTTCTCCTTCCTGGTTCTTCAGCCCATCCCAGTGCCACATGCGGAGACCCTGCACCCTTGGTGCTGACTTGGGCACTTTCCCACTCCTGTGCCGCGCTGCACACAGGCATTGTGGGATGTCTTTCTTTCCTTCTCTGCCAGAGCCCCAGTGTGGGTCACTTCAATGGTGCAGTGCCTGGGGCCCTCAGGTTCCCTCCTTTGGGCTCCCCAGCACTGGGCCCCTTCACCAACCTCTGGCTAACTGGAGTCACATTTGGGGTGTCCAAATATTTAAAAGAATGTGATGTAATCCCAGCACTTTGGGAGGCCGAGGCAGGCAGATCACCTGAAGTCAGGAGTTTGAGACCAGCCTGGCTAACATGGTGAAACCCCATCTCTACTAAAAATACAAAAATTAGCTGGGTATGGTGGTGGGCACCTGTAATCCCAGCTCCTCGAGAGGCTGAGGCAGGAGAATCGCTTGAATCTGGGAGGCAGAGGTTATAGCAAGCTGAGATTGTGCCACTGCACTCCAGCCTAGACGACAGAGACTCCGTTTCAAAAAAAAAAAAACAAAAAAAAAACGTGGTGGCTCCTTTGAGGACATGGCTCAGAACTTGTTAATCTCCTATATGTCCACAGACCAGGCAGGGCCCTGGGGGGAGCAAAGAAAGAGAAACCTTGCCCTGCTCCCCACTCCCCATAGCAGGTGTGCCTGCATCAGTGCAGTGTAGGGGCTGCTGTGCTGGGGGCTGATATCCAACTGTCAGTCACCTGCAGGATTCGCTCTGACCTGTGGACCTCCCTCGGGCCCACAGTGTGATTAATGGAGACGGGCACTGCTATCCCTCCCCTCTCTGCAGAGCTAAGTTCAAGTATGCAGGACTGGGAGTGGGCAAGGCCTAGTTCCTGAGCCCCGGCAACTTTCCAGCCCATGACCTCGTCCTCGAGCGGTCACTGCTCTCGGGGACTCCTATCACAAGTCTCCAGACCCCCAGAGCAGGGCGTTCATTCCATCCTGAGCGCTACCGACTTCAAGCAGGGCATGTATCCTATTTTGTCACAGTCTGGCTATGCAAAGAGACACTCCACCCCTACGTGGGCACTCTGAGGAGAAACAGCGCAACGGTGTCAGTTTCCAGCGTGGACTGTGGGGGCACTGCACCCTCGCCAGAAAACAGCCATTCCCAGCCCGTGTGGTTAGCGCCTCCAACATTCAATTACAGCAGCTTTGGTGACTTTGATTTAGATTTTGGGAGGGCTGTTAAGCTGCCTGAGCCCGATCACAGAATCCAATCAGCCAGATGCTGATAACAGAGAGAAAGGCTTGGGGCTGGAGTCCGGAGGATATCAAGTGACATCACCATGTTTGAGAATGAACAGCCCGGTTGCTGGGTGACTGCCTCCTCCGCACTTCCAGCTGTTGGGTGGTTTCCACATGTTACATGTATTCTGCAAGTGTCACCTCCAGAAGAGGAAAGGGCGGCATGGAGAGTTAGGAGCCCACCCAAGACCCCAAGGCTTTTTTTTTTTTTTTGAGACAGAGTCTCGCACTGTCACCCGGCTGGAGTGCAGTGGCGCAATCTCGGCTCATTGCAACCTTCGCCTCTCAGGTTCTAGCAATTCTCCTGCCTCAGCCTCCAGAGTAGCTGGTATTACGGGTGCCTGCCACCATGCCTGGCTAGTTTTTTGTATTTTCAGTAAAGATGGGGTTTCACTAGGTTGGCCAGGCTGGTCACGAACACCTGACCTTGTGATCCACCTGCCTCAGCCTAGGAACCACTGCGCCTAGTCTTTTTTTTTTTTTTTTTTTTCTTTGAGACAGAGTCTCACTCTATCGCCCAGGTTGGAGTGCAGTGGCGGGATCTCAGCTCACTGCAACCTCCACCTCCCAGGTTCAAGTGAGTCTCCTGCTCAGTCTCCCGAGTAGCTGAGATTACAGGAATGTGCCAGCAGGCCCAGCTAATTTTTGAATTTTTAGTAGAGACAGGGTCTCACCATATTGGCCAGGCTGGTCTTGAACTCCTGACCTCAGACGATCTGCCTGCCTTGGTCTCCCAAAATGCCAGGATTACAGGCTTGAGCCACTGTGCCTGGCCTGCTGATCTTTACCGACAGCCTAGTGGCACCTGCCACCCCCATGGCCCTGGAGGCCAAGAGACCACAGCAGCCTGCTAGGCCAGGGGCTGTGGGACCAGGTGGGCCCCCTGCCCAACCTGGCCTGCTGGTGTCCTCCAGCCCGGCCTAGAGTGGGCAGGTGGGGAACAGAAGCCCTGCCTTGGAGTGGCACCAGAGGAGGACCCACCTCCCTCCAGGCTATGGCTGCCAATGTTCTGCCCACTCAGGCAATGGAGAAGGAGAGTCTGAGAGGTCTTCTATGAGCTTCTAAAAGAACAGGGAGCCTCTGAGCAGACACAGGAGTGGTCATACAGGAACCACTGGGTGAGAGTTGGGGAGATGACTTCAGGCTGCAGGTAGGGCTCTGAGAAGGCTTTTGGGAGGAGGTGGCAGCTTTACAGCTGGTGCAGGATGATGACTTAGTGGTGGGTGGCACAGGAGCAGGATGCTGCTCCAGGGAGAGGAAAGAGCAGGAGCCCCAGGACAGAGGTGGAATGGGCCAGTGCTCGGAGCCTGAGCCCCCCGAAGCTGCAAGTGGGAGACAGAAGTGGCGAGGGCCCCTGGGAGCAGGAGCAGCACCCCTGAGGCACCGCCAGTCCTTCCTGACTGGGGAACCCAGAAGGATAACAGATCTGCCTTACCCAAAGTAGGCCCTGGGGAGTTTCTGCCACAAAAGGGATTATTCATTAAAAAAATAAAGACCGCTGGGTAACTGGACAAGTGACGCCGCTCCTCTACAGGAGGCAGGCAGCTGGAGACTCCCAGAATTTCAACCCGAGGATGCTGGAAGGCACGTCAGGATCTAATCTGATGGAAAATCAGATAATAATAAATAATAAATCACGAAACTCTGGCAGGCAGATGGAAAACCCTAGCCAGAGCACCAGGGTCATCTCAGTTCTCGGGGCCTCTCGGTAAGCCCCTCCCCCCTCGTCTCCTGCTGCAGCCAGTGCTGAGTGTGCCTGGGGCATTGCGGGAAGCTGAGGAAACAACATCTGGGCTCTCCGACAACTTCCCCAGGAGAGGGGTGCAGGGCTTCTGCCCTACGAGGGTCACCTATAACCAAGGCCAGGGTGGGGCCTGTGGGATGGGGCACCCAGGTCTGCCATATAAATATCAGGCTTTGCTTCCATTTCACTGGAGCTGCCGCGGCAGAAACTCCATCAAACATGAATCTGCCGGCCATGGTGGCTCACACCTGTAATCCCAGCACTTTGGGAGGCCGAGGCGGGCGGATCACGAGGTCAGGAGATCGAGACCATCCTACTAAAAATACAAAAATAAGCCAGGCATGGAGACATGCGCCTGTAGTCCCAGCTAGTCGGGAGGCTGAGGCAGGAGAATGGCGTGAACCTGGGAGGCGGAGCTTGCCGTGAGCCAAGATTGCGCCACTGCACTCCAGCCTGGGCGACAGAGTGAGACTCCGTCTCAAAAAATATATATAATAATAAAATAAACATGAATCTGTAGGCTGGTCTCTGTGGGGCTGAGTCTCATGACTTCTCAGGGGAACTCACTTCCCAATACCCCTGGGCTGGCTAGAGAGCTCAACACACACAAATCTCGGAGGACAAAGAAATTCCCCTCCTTCCCTTTCACTGGGGGAACCAGGGCACATGGTCAAAGTCATGAACCAAAATGAGGGGTGAACAATAGAGGCACATGAGACAAGCCAGGGCGCCTCCTCACTCGGAAGAGGGCTGTGACCTAGAGCTGCATTCTTTGCTCGGCTGTCCTTGGGATGATGGACAGCATTGGGCAGCCAGGCCCACGCTAGGGAAGTCACACAGGTGCAGAAACGGAGCACAAAATAGCGGTGCCTGCTCCAATTCTGGCATCTGCCGTGATGCTGAAGACAGCCTGCTGCCCACAGCTTCCTTCAGCCGGCAGAGCACCCAGCCCACCCACAGCCTCCACCTTACCAGGGTTTCCACAGGGTCGTCTCAAAGGAATGAGGGTGCCTGCCCTAGATCCAGCTCTGTGGTGGGCTCACTCACTCACCCTGTCCAGGTTTGAGTTTCACCCCAAGGTAGAGAGGTGGCTGCCCAGGCCAGGACTTCCACAGAGCTGTTCTCGAGCCCAGCCTAGCAGATGCATGAAGGACAGACCCTGTGCCAGCTGGGCCCAGGAAGCTGCCTGCAGCTTCCGCCATGGGGCTGCAGCCCCCTCCTCCGGTGTGAAGTGAGCCTGGCGAGATGCTCAGCTTCTCCCCGAGCCCTGTGTGACAGCATGGAAGGCGCCCAGAGCTGAAGCACTCGGGCTCCCTCTTCCTACTCTGATCCCCTGCAGTTAAGACCAGCGGTCCACCTGCTTCTCAGCAAGGCCTTAGCTTCCTGGGTTGGCTGGTTTCTAGATAAGAGCCTCCTCTTGTCTAGGGCTCGCTCTAAACCCCAACTCACCCATCTGCCTGCCCACCACCTGCTCCAAGATATAACCAGAAACTCCCGCCTGCAGGCTCAGCCTCCTGGGCGATGGGACTGCCTGGTAACTTGCGGGTAGAAGGATATTATTTTTGTTGTTGTTGTTTTTGTTTTTGTTTTTTTTTTAACTAATGAACTGAATTTAAGATTCGGGCATCAATATCATAAAAAAGATTCTCTAGGAGACTTTAATGCTGTAGCCAAGGTAAGATCCACTGGGTTAGATGCTACCTCAGGTCCTGCCAGCTTTAACATCCCATAATAGCAAGTTCCAGCTCCATCCATTGCTCCACATTTGTCCCTCATGGCCCAGGTGCTGCCTCCCAGCTCTGCAGAGAGAGGCTGGGGGTGGTGGCCAGGCATCCCGGCTCCAGGGTCCCCTCTCCAGTGCTCTGTGCTGCCTCCTGGGTAACCAAAGGAGAGGGAAAAAGCTCTCCGAGGGTCCTGACATCTCAGGAAATTAAACTTTCCTTTGTTCCACACATTGAAGTCTAGCCTTTGTCCACATAACACAAATTCAGTTTGGTGTTTTGCTTTTTCATCTGGCCCATCATGCTTTTCCCAGTCTCTAGGATTTGGTTCCTTGTTAGCGGCTGCCCCATATTCCACCTGGTTATAGGCCATGGCCTCCCATGGCACCAGCTCTTTGGGCCGTAGAAGGCCCTGTTTTTCAACACTCATTGGTGTGGAGAGGTGCTGCCCTTGGCCCATCTCCTAGCCCAGCTCCTCTGAAACCACTGGCCCTACCAATGGGCTCGCCACACGGCCTGGTGCCTAGCTTCTCCCAGCCAGTCACCAGGCACCAGCAGACCTGGTCACTCTGCTGATGGCTGTAGGGTCAGCGATCCCTGACCAGTGAGGAGGATCCTTTAGTGGACAAGGAAGAGACCCGCCTATGTGAGCATTTCCTTTGACACAATGCAAACACCTGTCTCGAGGCCAGAGCAAGAGGGACTTTGTTCTAAAGTGAGTATCTGGCGACCCACACTGGAGAAGCCACTGATCTCGGAAGGTGCCAGGACTGTTGAGCAGGTCACTGGAAACTACTGGCATGGGATGCCTCTTTCCTGGCCTGGAGACAGCCACCACGGCTTCTCCTTGGAAATCATCTGATGCCCCGGTAATCATACTAAACCATTTTCCACATGCGGCTGCCTCTAGGTATCAATGTTGGAGCGCAAGCTGAGACAGAGGGCTCTGGCGGGGAAAGGGTTCTGCCACTAGGAGCCATGGGGCCCCGAACGGGTAGGGGCTGTATCTGCCTGGTTGACGCTCACAGCCTGGAGCTGGGTGTATGGGAGGTGCTAAATAGAAACCTATTGGATGAATGGATGGCACGAGAAATATCAGAATGGGAAAGCTTATTACTATTATTGTTATTATTATTGAGACTGTGTCTCGCTCTTGTCGCCCAGGCTGGAGTGCAGTGGCACCATCTTGGCTCACTGCAACCTCCATCTCCCGGGTTCAAACAATTCTCCTGCCTCAGCCTCCTGAGTAGCTGGGATTACAAGCACCCACCACTACACCTAGCTAATTTTTGTACTTTTAGTAGAGACGGGGTTGTACCATGTTGGCCAGGTTGGTCTTTAACTCCTGACCTCAGGTGATCTGCCTGCCTCAGCCTCCCAAAGTACTGGGATTACAGGTGTGAACCACCATGCCTGGCCAGGAAAGGGTTTTGTAAACTGTGCAGTGTGCAGGTATTTGCCATGAAGAAGATAAGGGTGCTGTGGGGTTAGGAAGAGTGCAGGTTTTGAGTTTTTCTTTCTGCTGCCCCTGCCTCATGAGCTAATAAAGGAGTAAAAAACGAAGTGAATCACAACCGGATTATCTTGTGATTCTCTCCATGAGTGGTCCCCCTTGGCCAGGCCTAGCTGTGCAGTGCCTGCAAAGATCCTCTGTTTCCCCCGGCACACTTTCTCTGGGCACCCTCCCGCCTCTTCTGGCTGCAGTGTAGCGGGCAGGTGCTCCAGGAGGCCTGTCAGCAACGTTTACTGACAGGCTGGGTTGGCCGAGTTCTGCGGGGAGCAAGGAAAAGACCCACAGTGCCTGCTGAGGGGAAACCTCTTACTCCACACAGGCAGATTCATGTGTCTTAAATGAATAGGGGATGAGGGGGCCTCCTTAGTTTACTCCAAGTAAGAGAGGCCTTTCCCTTTCATGACTCAAGCAGACCTGGGAGTCCCACCTTATTTCTTACCCCATGACCCACAGTTATTACTTAACATCTTAACCTTCAGTCTTCTTCTGTAAAATGGGTTAATGCCTGTAAAGTGCTTAACACAGTGGCTGGCCCGCAATGAGGAGGCTACAAGCATTGGCCATTATTACTTGGCTATAAAATGGACCCACGTTCAAGGTAGAAAAATAAAAATGCCCTGCAGAGAAAAGCAAAGCACAAAGTAGCAAAGAAACAATCTCCAGTGATTCTCGCGAAGATAACCTCGGCCAACCTGTCCCATATCGGTCGTGACTATTTCCTGCCCATTCAAATGCACTGCAGAGAATGGGGTTTTCAGCTTAAAGCATTCATCTGTCCACCAATAGGCTGTGTAACTTCACACAGGTGCCCTCCCCTGGGCCTTGGTGTTTGCTCCTGTAAAAGGAGGAGCTCCCAGGGAATAAGCCCACATTTCTCTGTAAACAAGGCCCCAGCTGCTAACACAAGCACTAGCCCTCCAGGCCCACCATTGCTTCCCTCATCCCACCTCCTGCACCCACATGCCTGCTGGACTGAGCGGGGGTGGTCACCCCCATCGCCTAGAGGGTCCCTGCCAGGAGAGCTGCTGCAATCACTACTGTGGGCTGGTAGCTTCCAGGGCACAGCCTGGTGAAAAGCTATCCAAGCAGTTTTTGCAAAGGGGAAAAATCAATCTCAAAATAATGAGGCTCCAGAAAAGACCACATTCAGGAAGGAAGTTGCTTAAGAGGAGCTTAGCCAAAGACAAATGAGGTGGGACTGAAGCCAGTCCCTTTCCTCGAGAGGGAGAAAATGCAGAATGTCAGCCCCAGCCTGACAGCCCCTTGCTTGGGTCACCTCCGCACCCAGCCACTGGGAGGCCAGCTGCTTCCTAAGGGGCCAGTAGGCTTCATTCTCTGGGTTCTTGGCAGTTACATTTTTTACTATAAATTCATAATTTTTTTCTATTTTCTGAAAGAAATGAAAATGAGAAATTCTAAGATATGATGGTATTTTTCAAAAACCTAAAGGTGAATAATTGTTCCTTAAAAATGAAGGGCTTTTGGCTGGGCACAGTGGCTCACGCCTGTAATCCCAGCACTTTGGGGGGCCGTGGCAGGCGGGATCATTTGAGGTCAGGAGTTCGAGACTGGCCTGATCAACATGGCAAAACCCCGTCTCTACTAAAAATACAAAAATTAGTCGGGCATGGTGGTGCATGCTTGTAGTCGCAGCTACTCGGGAGGCTGAGGCAGGAGAATTGCTTGAACCTGGGAGGAGGAGGTTGCAGTGAGCTGACATCACACCACTGTACTCCAACCTGGGCTATAGAGCAAGACCCTGTCTCCAAAAAAAAAAAAAAAAGAAAGAAAAGAAAAGAAAAAAAAGGAGGGCTCTGTTTCCAACTGCCAAGTCTCAGTGACTAGTGGCTAGGAGCTGGTGCTCGGGCAGAACACTCTGATTCAGGAACCTTCTGGTGTGGAGGCATAGTGGAGGTGACAGGCCACAATGAAGCCAAGGGAGGGAAAAGGGGCAGAAATGGAGAGATGGAGGGGTGAAGGGGTATAGGGGTAGGGGGCAAAAGAAGGAAAAGAAGATCCTTATCTCAGAGCAGGGCTAGAGTAGGGGCCACCTGCCCACCTCAGGCCATGCCAGCGGATTCTCTACCCCAGTTCTCAGGACCCCACTACTCAACAGCTGATCCCTCAGCCCACAGGAGGCTCCTCAAAGCTCAAGCAATGCCAGGTCCCCAGAGCCTGGCTGGGACCTTCCTCTCAACTCCCCAGGGGCCCCTCATACAGCCTACAGGGATGAGGAAGAAACCTGGACACACCCAACAACGCACATACCATGTAGTCTATGACGATGGCTGAAAATGACCTGGCAAAATCTGAACTCTCCTAGTCAGGCAGGCTTGAATTACAACCAGTCTGCAGAGGTCCAGCAACTCTGGGCCAAGTTTCCACCTAAGACCTATTTCAGATTAACTCGATAATTGCCTGGATGGGCCTCCTCTTAAATAGGTCACCCTGTGGCTGCGAACTTTCTGGTGTCCTTGCCCCAGGCCTACTAGCGCTAGAAGAGACAAGCTCTGATTAGCATGTAGTGAGGGCCATGAGGCTTTGAAGGGCTATGCTGAGGAATATCAAAGGCTGCTTAGGACCAGAGGGCCTTGGAGCCTTGGAATAAAAGGCCCCTTTTCTTAGAGCAGGTCTTGAAGACAGAGACCTGCGCAGCACCAGCAACAGCTACCATTCTTGCTGACAGCACAGAGTCACTTTACTGTTCATTAAGTATTTGGCAAGACAGTCCCCCTGGGGTAACCACACTCCTGTGCTGTGGGCTCTCCTTCTGGCCCCCTTTAACATCAAGGGTGCTGAGGTTCTGTGAGGTAAACGTGCCGGCCCATGGTCATCTGGTGGGCACCTTTCGCTCTGGGATTCTGAGAAGGAATGGGCAAGGGCAGTAGGGCGTGTAAGCCAAAAGACAAAGGAACAGCATCTTCACTCTCTGAAAGAAAAAAGCCTAGAACTATATAGCCTGTTAGAAGCCCCTTCCAAAATGAAGGGGAAGAAGACATTTTCAGACAAGTAAAACCTGTGAGAATTTGTTGCCAGCTGACCTACTGATATGGTTTGGCTGTGTCCCCACCCACATCTCATCCTGAATTGTAGTTCCCATAATCCCCACATGTAGTGGGAGGGACCAGGTGGAGATAATTGAATCATGCAAGCAGTTTCCCCCATCCTGTTCTCGTGATAGTTCCCACGAGATCTGATGGTTTTATAATGGGCTTTCACCCAACTTCGCTCTGGTCTTCTCCTTGCTGCTGCTATGTGAAGAAGGACATGTTTGCTTCCCCTTCCACCATGATTGTAAGTTTCCTGAGGCCTCCCCAGCCATGCTGAACTGTGAGTCAACTAAACCTCTTTCCTTTATAAATTACCCAGTCTTAGGTATGTCCTTATCAGCAGCGTGAGAACAGACTAGTACGCTTACTCCATAAGAGGTGTTAAAGGAAGTTCTTCAAGCTGAAAGAAAAGGATACCAAATAAAGGCTCAAATCTAGACAAAGGCAAGAAGAGAGAAAGATAAATACGTGAGTAAATATAAAAGATGCTGTTTTTTTTTTTTCACTTTAAATGTTACTTAAAGATAACTATATAGGGTGGGTGTGTTGGCTCACACCTGTAATCCCGGAGGCTGAGGCAGGTGGATTACCTGAGGTCAGGAGTTTGAGGTCACCCTGGCCAACATGGTGAAATCCCATCTCTACTAAAAATTCAAAAATTATCTGGGCATGGTGATGCGTGCCTGTAATTCCAGCTACTTGGGAGGCTGAGGTAGAAGAATCACTTGAATCTGGGAGGCGGAGGTTGCAGTGAACCAAGATCATGCCACTGCACTCCAACCTGGGCAAGAGTGAGACCCTGCCTCAAAAAAATAAATTAAAAAAAAAACTGTATAAAGAAAAAGTGTATTGTAGAGTTACATCCATCACAGGTAAAACAGGACACAGTACACACAATGACACAGCAAAACAGGACACAGCATAGACAACAGAAGTACACTGTTGTTAAGTTTCTTAGGGTTCAGCTGAAGTGGTGAATTATTTGGAAGGAGACTGCTGTAAGTTAAAAATGCATACTGTAAACCCTACAGCAACCACTAAGAAAAGAGAAGTGAGGCCGGGCACAGTGGCTCACACCTGTAATCCCTGCACTTTGGGAGGCCAAGGCGAGTGGATGATGAGGTCAGGAGATCGAGACAATCCTGGCTAACATGGTGAAACCCCGTCTCTACTAAAAGTACAAAAAATTAGCCAGGCATGGTGGCATGCACCTGTAATCTCAGCTACTCGGGAGGCTGAGGCAGGAGAATCGCTTGAACCCCCAGGAGGTGGAGCTGAGATTGCACCATTGCACTCCAGCCTGGGTGACAGAGCAAGACTGTCTCTAAAAAAAAAAAAAAAAAAAAAAAAAAAAAAGAGGTGAATAGCTTATGAGCTAATAGAAGAGAGAAAATTGAATACTGAAAACAACGGGAATGGAGGAAAAAAATGAAAAGTAGATGAGACAAAACAGCAAAATAGATTTAATAATTACATTAAATTAAAATCATCTTAGCACTTCAATTAAAAATCAGAGACTTTATCAGACTGGATAAAAAAAGCAAGATTCATTATATGTTAACAAGAATAAAACTCCTTTAAATATTAAAAAATAGATAAAATAACCAATCATATGTTTTCTGCAAGAAATACACTTTAAATCTAGTGATACAAATGGGGTAAAAGTAAAAGACTGAGAAAAGAAACACCATGCAAACAGCAATCACAGGAGAGCTGGAGTGGCCTTATTAACTTTAGAAAGCAAACTTTTGGACAGGGATAAAATTTATTTTTAGAAAATAAGATTTAAAATTTCACTATGACAAAAGAGTCAGTTCATCAAGATGACGCAAACCCCTCAATGTGCACGTGCCTCGTGACAGAGTTTAAAGGTACATGAAGCAAAAACAGAAATAAAAGGAAAAAGACAAATCTAACATTATAGTTAGGGGTTTCAATACTACAACACAACATAGTTGATAGAAGTAGACAAAACTAGTATGGATATAGAACACTTAAATCTTCAAGTCTCCTTTATCAACTGAATTGACCTAATTGACATTTACAGAACTCTACATCCTACAATGGCAGAATACACACATTCTTTTCAAAGATACATGAAACATTCACCAACATAGAATGTATGCTGGGCCATAAACCAACGCTCAAATTTTAAACGATAAAGAGTATCTCCTCTGGACATGAAAGAAGTACCATTAGACAACAATAACAAAAATATATCTGGAAAAAACCCCGAATATATGGAAATTAAACCAGACACTTTTCAATAGCCAATGGGTCGAATAACTGGAAATTAGAAAACATTCTGAAATGAAAGATAAAAAAATACAACATATCAAAATGTGTGAAATGAAGCTAAGGTAGTGCTTGGAGGAAAATTCATAGCTTTATTTATTTATTTTTGGAAAATAAAGATTTAAAATTAATAATCCAAGCCCCTACATTAGGAAGCTAGAAAAAGAGAAGTAAATTATATTCAAACTGAGTAGAATAGAGATAAAAGCAGAAATCAAAATGAAAACAGAATTTAAAAAGTTAAACTAAATACTTTGAGAAGCTTTTCTTCGAAAAGATCTAGGCGGGGCGCAGCAGGGCACGGTGGCTCACGCCTGTAATCCCAGCACTTTGGGAGGCTGAGACGGGTGGATCACGAGGTGAGGAGATCGAAGCCATCCTGGCTAACAAGGTGAAACCCCGTCTCTACTAAAAATACAGAAAAATTAGCCAGGCGTGCAGGGCACCTGTAGTACCAGCTACTCAGGAGGCTGAGGCAGGAGAATGGTGTGAACCTGGGAGGCGGAGCTTGCAGTGAGCTGAGATCGTGCCACTGCACTCCAGCCTGAGCAACAGAACGAGACTCTGTCTCAAAAATAAAAAAAAATAATTAAAAATAAAAAAAAAACAAGAAAAGATCAATAAAATTGATAAACCTCTAGCTAGGACAGTCAAGAAATAAAATACAAATTATCAGTGACAGAAATGAAAGAAGGAACATTATTATTGATCTTGTTGACATTAAAGGATATAAGGATATTATGAAAAAAGTTACACCAATAAATTCAACATTTGATTAAATGGAAAATTCCTTGAAAGAACAAATTACCAAAAATGACACAAGAAATAAAAATCAGATAAGCCCTTTATAAAGAAACTCAATTTAAAAACCTTTTTCTCAGAGAAAACTCAGGTCCAAATGGTTCCACTGGCAAGTTCTACCAAATGTTTAAGGAAGAAATAATATAATTCTTACCCAAAGTTTTTCAGAAAATAGGGGGTAGAAACAATTCACAATCATCTTATGAGGCCAATATTACACTGAAAGCAAAAGCAGGACATCACCAGAAAACTACAAGCCCCCAAACCCTTATGAATATGGATGCAAACTTCCTTGACAAAATATTAGCAAACAGAATTCAGCAAAAAAGGTAACACATTATGAACAAGTGGAGTTTATCTCAGGCATGCAAGGTATTTGAAATACAACTCATATTAATGGTATTAAGAAAAATGTAAATTCAATAAATACTGAAAAAGTTTCTGGCTGTAAGATTATTTAAAAAACAGAAATACTAAAAATGCATTTTAAAAATTTAATAAGCATTCATGATAAAAACAGAAAACTAGGAAGAAGGAGGAACTTCCTCACCATTATAAAAGGTGTCTATAAAAATCTTACGGTTATCATACTTCATGACGAAAAGTTGAACTATTTTATCTAAAATAATTTTTCCCTATTCCTAAAACCAAGAGTAAGGCATGTCTGCTCTTATTACTTCTACTCAACATTATACTAGAAGTTCCAGTCAGTGCAATAAGTCAAGAAAAATAAACCAAAAGCATACGGGTTAGAAAAGAAGAAATGAAAAAGCTTTTACTTACAGATAACATGATCACATTGTGTTAGAAAGTCCTAAAGGAATCTAAAGAAAAGCCACTTGAACTAAAATGTGAATTTAGAAAGACTGTGGAATAAAAGGTCAATATATAACAATCATTTTTCTAAAATACTAGCAATGAACAACTGGAAAATAACATTTAAAAGTAATACCATTTGGGCCAGGTGCGGTGGCTCATGCCTGTAATCCCAGCACTTTGGGCGGATTATTTGAGGTCAGGAGCTTGAGACAAGCCTGGCCAACACAATGAAACCCCATCTCTACTAAAAAAACAAAAAACAAAAAACAAAAAAAAACAAAAATTAGCCATGCATGGTGGCGTGTGCCTGTAATTCCAGCTACTCAGGAGGCTGAGGCAGGAGAATTACATGAACCCGGGAGGAGGAAGTTGCAGTGAGCTGAGATCACGCCACTGCACTCCAGTCTGGGCAACACAGCGAGACTCTGTCTCAAAAAACAATAATAAAAAATAAAAATAATACCATTTAAAATGACATCAAAAGCCGTAAATACAAATAAGTTTAACAAAATATGTGAAAGGCAACACATGGCTAAGATAAATTAAAGACCTAAATAAATGGAGAGATATACCAAGTTCATGGGTTGGAAACTTAAATACTGTTAAAATATCAATTCTCCACATATTAATGTATAGATTCAATGCAATCCCATTCAGTAACCCAGGAGACTTTTTGTTGAAATTGACAAGCCAATTCTAAAATTTATATAGAAAAATCAGGCCAGGTGCAGTGCCTCATGCCTGTAATCCCACCACTTTGGGAGGCCCAGGTGGGTGGATCACTTGAGATCAGGAGTTCAAGACCAGCATGGCCAACATGGTGAAACCCTGCCTCTATTAAAAATACAAAATTAGCCAGGCATGATGGCACGTGCCTGCAATCCTAGTTACTTGGGAGGCTAAGGCAGGAGAATCGCTTGAACCCAGGAGGCAGAGGTTGCAGTGAGCCGAGACCATGTCACTGTACTCCAGCCTGGATGACAGAGTGAGATGCTGTCTCAAAGAAAAAAAAATTATATAGATAATCAAAGGATGAAGAATAGCCAAAACAGTTTTAGAAAACAAGACCAAAGCTGGAGGACTTAAATTACCTACTAACATGATTTACCATACAACTAAAATAATCAAGGCAGTGTAGTATTGGCGTAAGTATGGACTTATAATGGAACATAGCAGAGTTCAGAAATAGACCTGCACATATGTGATCAACTGCATTTTTTTTTTTTTTTTTTTTGAGACAGAGTCTAGCTCTGTCACCCAGGCTGGAGTGCAGTGGTGCGATCTCAGCTCACTGCAACCTCTGCCTCCTGGGTTTTAAGCGATTCTCCTGTCTCAGCCTCCTGAGTAGCTGGGACTACAGGCGCACAGCACTACACCCAGCTAATCTTTTTGTGTATTTTTAGTAGAGACGGGGTTTCACCATGTTGGCTAGGCTGGTCTTGAACTCCTGAACTCAAATGATCCACCCGCCTCAGCCTCCCAGAGTGCTGTGATTACAAGTGTGAGCCACTGTGCCCGGCCTGATCAACTGAATTTCAATAAAGCTGTCAAGGTAAGTCAATGAGGAAGAAGCTTCATTTTTAAAAAAAGTAGTACTTGAACAACTAAATATATATATGGCAAAAAGTAACCTTGACAACTATGTCACCCCATACACAAAAACTAATTCAAAATGGAACATTAACCTAGATGTAAAGGTTAAAACTATAAAGCATCTAGAAGAAAACATAGCACTATCTTTAGGTAGGCAAAAATTTCTTAGAACACAAAAAGCACTAATTGTAATAGAAATATCTGATAAGTAGATTTCATCAAAATTAAAATCCTATGATCTCAGAAAGATACCATTAAAAAACGAAAAGGTAAACCACAGGAGAAATTTTTCCCAAAATATGTTCCTGACAACTTGTATTCACAATATGTAGAAAACTACAAATGCATAAGGCAAACATCACCCTCCTATAAGCAAAATATCTGAAAAGGTGTTTTACAAAAGAAGATACATAAATGACCAATAAGAACATGAAAAGATGCTCAATATCATTAGTAACTAGAGAAATATAAATTAAAACCATAATGAGATACCATTAGATGCCTACAGCAAGATGTGAACTTAAAAAGACTAACAATACCAGGTTGGCTGGATGCGGGACAACGGAATTCTCATACCTTGCTGGTGGGGATGTAAAATGGTACAATCACTTTGGAAAACAAAGTGTGGCAGTTTCTTTTTTCTTTTCTTTAAATTATTTCTTTTCTTTTCTTGAGATAGGGTCTCACTCTGTTGCCCAGGCTGAAGTGCAGTGGCATGATCATAGCTCACTACAGTCTTGATCTCCTTGGGCTCAAGCAATCCTCCCACCTCAGCCTCCTGAGTAGCTAGGACTACAGGCGTGCACCACCATGCCTGGCTAATTTTTACATTTTTTTGTAGAGATGGAGTATTGTTAGGTTGCCCAGGCTGGTCTCAAAATCTTGGCCTCAAGTGATTCCCCTGCCTTGGCCTCCCAAAGTACTAGGATTACAGGCACGAGCCACTGCACCCAGCTGGCAATTTCTTATAAGGATAAATATACACTTACAATATGACCCATAATTCCACTTCTAGATATACCTAAGAGAAATGAAAACATATGTCCATGAAAATATATGCATTTTAAATGTTAACAGGAGTTTTATGGCTCATAGCAGCCCCAAACTGAAACAACTCAAACATCCATTAACAGATGAAAAATTGTGGTATATTCACACTATGGAAAACGAGTTAGCAATAAAAATGGGCCGGGCGCGGTGGCTCAAGCCTGTAATCCCAGCACTTTGGGAGGCCGAGACCATCTTGGCTAACACGGTGAAACCCCGTCTCTACTAAAAAATACAAAAAACTAGCCGGGCGAGGTGGCGGATGCCTGTAGTCCCAGCTACTCGGGAGGCTGAGGCAGGAGAATGGTGTAAACCCGGGAGGTGGAGCTTGCAGTGAGCCGAGATCGCGCCACTGCACTCCAGCCTGGGCGACAGAGCAAGACTCCGTCTCAAAAAAATAAAATAAAATAAAATAAAAAATAAAAATAAAAATGAACAAATTACATATTCACATAACATGGATGAACCTCAAAAACATGATACTGAATGAAAGAGGGCACACGTCCTATTGTTTGATTTCATACAATGGAATTCTGGAACAAGTAAAACTAGAGTGCACAAAGATCAGTTGCTATCTAAAGCAAGATGTTGGGGGATATGAACTGCAAAGAGGTAACAGAAAACTTTTGGGGGATGATCAAAATGTTCTATATCTTTTTTAGGGTGGTGGCTACACAGGTATATACATGTCAAAACTCAAAGAACAGTTAAAATCAGTTCATTTTGTTGTATTCAAATTCAATAATAAGGTTTATTTAAAAAGAAAAAAAAAAGGACAACCATTTACTGATCCAGTTCTAGTTATTTCTCCTACAGACATGCAGATATACACATGACCAAATATTGATATATACAAATGTACATTCCAGCACTGTTTGCAATAGCTTTTAGGATAGTTTTTGGGATGGAAACATTCAGCACTGTTTGCAATAGCTTTTAGGATAGTTTTTAGAATGAAACATCCTAAAAGCACTATTTGCAACAGCAAAACATCTGAAAACATCCTAAATGCCCTTCAAAAAGATACTGGTTATTTAAACTATGAAACATGAATATAACAGAATATTATGTAGCTGTTAGGGAATCTAATGGACCTCTGTGTACTAATATGGAAAAAGTCTTTAAGACATAGTCAGTGAAAAAGATCAAGGAGCAAAACAGTATGTATACCATAATTCTATTTACTTTTCATAGGGTATCTACAGTATATGTTTTAAAAGAATATATAAGGAAAACAGTAGATAAAAATCAAACAAAAATTCAATTCTTTGAAAATATCAATAAAATCTATAAACCTCTTGCCAGATTGAGGAAGAAAAAAGAATGACACAAATGACTAATATCAGCAATGAAAGAGGGGAAATCACTACAGATCTCACAGACAAAGAACAACAAGGAAATATCATGAACAACTTTTTGCTCACAAACTTGACAACTTAGATGAAATAAATCCTTGAAATACAAACATACCAAAACTCACTCACAAAAAAATAACCTGAGGAGTCTATTAGTGAAATTGATTCTATAGTTTAAAATCTTACAACAAAGAAAACTCAGGGCTCAGAAGGCTTTGGTGAAGAAGTCTACCAAATATTTGAGAAATAGGCTGGGCACGGGGGCTCACACCTGTAATCTCAGCACTTTGGGAAGCTGTGGTGGGCAGATCATGAGGTCAGGAGTTTGAGACCAGCCTGGCCAACATGGTAAAATCCCATCTCTCCTAAAAATATAAAAATTAGCCAGGCGTGGTGGTGGGCACCTGTAGTCCCAGCTGCTCGGGAGGCTGAGTCAGGAGAATTGCTTGAACCTGGGAGGTAGAGCTTCCAGTGAGCTGAGGTCATGCCACTACACTCCAGCCTGGGCAAAGAGCAAGACTCCATCTCAGGAAAAAAGAAAAAAGAATGAGGCTGGGTGCAGATGCCTCAGGCCTGTAATTCCAGCACTTTGGAAGGCCGAGGTGAGCAGATCACCTGAGGTCAGGAGTTTGAGACCAGCCTGGTCAACAAAGTGAAACCTCATCTCTACTAAAAATACAAAAATTATCCAGGTGTAGTGGTAGGTGCCTGTAATCTCAGCTACTTAGCAGGCTGAGGCAGGAGGACTGTTTGAACCCGGGAGGTGGAGGTTGCAGTGAGCCAAGATTGAGCTACTGTACTCCAGCCAGGGTGACAGAGAAAGACTCCATCTCACAAAAAAAAAAAAAAAAAAAAGAAAAAGAAAAAAGAAAAATTTAAGAGTGAAATAATATCAATTCTACACAGACAAAGGACCAGAACCAGACAAAGATCACAAAAAAAGAAAACAGACCAATATACCGCATGAACAAAGACACAAAAATACTCAGAAAAGTATTAGCAAATTGAATCCAGCAATACATAAAAAGTATAACACATATCAAGTGACGTTTCTTCCAGAAATGAATGTTGGTTCAATGATGAAACATCAATAAAAGATAACCAAACTTAAAAATGGTATTTGAACAGACATTTTTCCAAAGTAGATACACAGATATCTTCTTTGGTCAATAAACACACGAAAAAATGCTCAGCATCATTATTTATTAGGGAAATGTAAATCAAAACCAGAGTGAGAGGAGGGAAGGGGATTAAAAAAAACTCCACAGTGAGATACTAGCATTTCCCACCTACTAGGACGGCTATTATCAAAAGAGTAGAAAATAACAAATATTGGTAAGAATGTGGAAAAATTGAAACTCTCATACTGTGGAAATGCAAAATGGTACAATCAGGCTGGGTGCGGTGTCTCACATCTGTAATCCCAGCACTTCGGGAGGCCAAGGCGGGTGGATCACTTGAGGTCAGGAGTTTGAGACCAGCCTGCCTGGCCAATATAGTGAGACCCCATCCCTACTAAAAATACAAAAATTGGCCAGGCATGGTGGTGCATGCCTGTAATCTCAGCTACACGAAAGGCTGAGGCAGGAAAATTTCTTTTTTTTTTTTTTTTTTTTTTTGAGACGGAGTCTCGCGCTGTGTCACCCAGGCTGGAGTGCAGTGGCGCGATCTCGGCTCACTGCAAGCTCCGCCTCCCAGGTTCAGGCCATTCTCCTGCCTCAGCCTCCAAGTAGCTGGGACTACAGGCGCCCGCCACCACGCCCGGCTAGTTTTTTGTATTTTTAGTAGAGACGGGGTTTCACCATGTTAGCCAGGATGGTCTCGATCTCCTGACCTCGTGATCCGCCCGCCTCGGCCTCCCAAAGTGCTGGGATTACAGGCTTGAGCCACCGCGCCCGGCCGAAAATTTCTTGAACTCAGGAGGCAGAGGTTGCAGTATGGCAAGATCGATCGCACCACTGCACTCCAGCTGGGTGACAGAGTGAGACCCTGTCTCAAAAAAATAACGTAAAATAAAATAAAAAATAAAATGGTACAATCACGTTAGAAAACAGTTTGGCAGTCGTTATATAACCCAGCAATCCCACTCATAGGTATACACCCAAGAAAAATGAAAACATATATCCACACAAAAACTCACACATGAATGTTCATAGCAGCATTATTCATTATGGGCCCAAAGTTAACGTCCATTAACTGGTAAATGGATAAAGGCAGTATACTGGCATACCTCTTTTATTGTGCTTTGCAAATACTGCCTTTTCTTTTCTTTTTCCTGAAAGAGTCTCGCTCTGTCACCCAGGCTGGAATGCAGTGGCATGATCTCAGCTCACTGCAACCTCCGCCTCCTGGGTCAAGCAATTCTTCTGCCTCAGCCTTCCGAGTAGCTGGGATTACAGGCACGCGCCACCACACCTGGCTAATTCTTGTGTTTTTGGTAGAGACAGGGTTTAACCACATTGGCCAGGCTGGTCTCGAACTCCTGACCTTGTGATCTGCCCACCTCGGCCTCCCAAAGTGTTGGGATTACGGGTGTGAGCCACCGTGCCCGGCTGCCCCCTACTCCCACCTTTTTTTTTTTTTTTTTTAACAAATTGAAGGTCAGTAGCAACCCTGCACTGAGCAGGTCTGTTAGTGCCATTTCTCCAACATCATGTGCTCACTTCATGTCTCTGTGTCACATTTTGGTAATTCTTACAATATATCAATTTTTTTTTTTTTTTTTTGAGATGCAGTCTCACTCTTGTAGCCCAGGCTGGAGTGCAATGGCGTGATCTCAGCTCACTGCAACCTCCACCTCCCAGGATCAAGCAATTCTCCTGCCTCAGCCTTCCAAGTAGCTGGGATTACAGGCACCCACCACCATGCCTGGCTAAGTTTTTGTATTTTTCGTAGAGACGGGGTTTCACCATGTTGGCCATACTGGTTGCAGACTCCTGATCTCAGGTGATCCGCCCGCCTTGGCCTCCCAAAGTACTGGGATTGCAGGCGTGAGTCACTGCACCCAGCTAAACTGTTTCATTATTATATCTGTTATGATGATCTGTTATCAGGGATCTTTGATGTTACAGTTGTAATTGCTAGAGTGCAACAAACCACATCCATATAAGATGGCAGACTTAATAAATGTTGTATGTGTTCTGACTGTTCCACTGACCAGCCATTCCCCCATCTCTCTCCTTCTCCTTGAGCCTCCCTATTTCCTGAGACACAGCATTATTGAAATTAGGCCAGTTAATAACCATACAAAGGCCTCGAGTGTTCAGGTGAAAGAAAGAGTTGCAAGGCTCTCACTTTAAATCAAAAGCTAAAAATCAGTAAGCTTAGTGAGGAACTCATGTTGAAAGCCAAGGTGGGACCAAAGCTAGGCCTCTTGTACCAATTAGCCAGGTTATGAATGCAAAGGACATGTTCTTGAAGGAAATTAAAAGTGCTACTCCAGTTAACACATAAATGATAAGGGAAACAGTTTTATTGCTGATAGAAAGTTTTAGTGGTCTGGATAGAGGATCAAACCAGCCACAACATTCCCTTAAGCCAATACCTAATCCAGAGCAAGCCCTTAACTCTCTTCAATTATATGGAGGCTGACAGAGGTGAGGAAACGGCAGAAGAAAAGTCTGAAGCTAGCAGAGGTTGGTTCATGAGGTTTAAGAAGTCACCTCCATGACATAAAAGGGCAAGGTGAAGCAGTAAGTGCTGATGTAGAAACTGCAGCAAGTTATCCAAAAGATCTAGCTAAGACAATAGATGAACGTGGCTACATTACACAACAGGTTTTCAATGTAGATGAAACAGTCTTCTGTTGGAGGAAGATGTCATCTAGGGCCTTCACAGCTACAAAGGAAAAGTCAACACCTGACTTCAAAGGATAGGCTGACTCTTCTTAGGGGACAATGTGGCTGGTGACTAAGTTGAAGCTAATATTCATTTACCATTCAGAAGACCCTAGGGCCCTTAAGAATTATGCTACATTTGGCCAGGCACGGTGGCTCATGCTTGTACTCCCAGCGCTTCGGGAGGCCAAAGCAAGCAGATCACTTGAGCACAGGTGTTCAAGACCAGCCTGGGTGACACGGTGAAACTGTCTCTACAAAACATACAAAAGTAAGCTGGGCATGTTGGTGCACATCTGTGGTCCCAGCTACTCAGGAGGTTGAGGTAGGAAGATCACCTGAGCCCAGGGAGGTGAAGGCTCCAGTGAGCCGTGATCTCTCCACTGTACTCCAGCCCGGGTGACAGAGTAAGACCCAGTCTCAAAAAAAAAAAAAAAAAAATTGTTTGAGACAGGGTCTCACTCTATTACCAAGGCTGGAGTGCAGTGACGTGATCCTGGCTCACTGCAACCTCCACCTCCGGGGCTCAAGTGATCCTCCCACCTCGGCCTTCCAAGTAGCTGGGACTACAGGCACACACCACCATGCTGGGCTAATTTTTATTTTTTATTTTGGTAGAGATGGGGTTTCACTATGTTTCCCAGGCTGGTCTTGAACTCCTGAGCTCAAGTGATCTGCCCTCCTTGGCCTCCCACAGTGCCGGGATTACAGGCATGAGCTACAGTGCCTGGCTGAATTATTCTAACTTTATTCCGTCTATGCTCTATAAATGGAACAATAAAGCCTGAATGACGGCACATCTGTTTATAGTGTGGCTTATGGAATATTTTAAGCCCACTGTCAGGACCTATTGCTCAGGGGGTTAAAAAAAAAAAAAAATTCCTGAAAAGGTGCTGTGGCTTCCAGCAGGGTCCCTGGGAGCACTGCCAGCTTGGCAAATGAAGCTCGCAAAATACTGGACAACGTGGGAGCCTGACTTCAGGGCGTCTATGAATTTGCCACCAATGAGGTCTCTGGAAATCATTCACCCTCCTAGATGCCATTAAGAACATTGGTGATTCATGGGAGGAGGTCAAAATATCAACATTAACAGAAGTTTGGAAGAAGTTGATTCCAACCCCTCCAGGATGATATTGAGGGGTTCAAGACTTCAGCAGAGGAAGTAATTGCAAATATAGTGGAAATAGCAAGAGAATCAGAATTAGAAGTGGAGCCTCAAGATGTAACTGAATTGTGGGCCAGGCATGGTGGCTCACACCTGTAATCCCAGCACTTTGGGAGGCTGAGGCGGGTGGGTCACTTGAGGTCAGGAGTTTGAGACCAGCCTGGCCAACATGGTGAAAACCTGTCTCTACTAAAAAAAAAATAAAATTAGCCGGGTGTGGTGGTGCACTCCTGTAATCTCAGCTGCTCAAGAGACTGAGGCAAGGAGAATCGCTGGAACCTGGGAGGTGGAGGATGCAGTGAGTCGAGATTGCGCCACTGCACTCCAGCCTGGGTGACAGAGCCAGACAGGAAGGAAGGAAGGGAGGGAGGGAGGGAGGGAGGAAGGAAGGAAGGAAAAGAAAGAAGGAAAGAAAGAAAGAGGGAAACAAAGAAAGATATAACTGAATTGCTGCAATTCATGACAAAACTTGAATGAATGAGTTGCTTCTTACGGATGAGCAAAGTGGTTTCTTAAGATGGAATCTAATCCTGGTGAAGATGCTATGAACATTGTTGAAATAACAACGGATTTAGAATATTACATAAACTTAGTTGAAAAAGCAGTGGCAGGGTTTGAGAGGATTGATTCCAATTTTGAAAGAAGTTCCACTGTGGATAAAACGCTATCAAACAGCATTACATGGTACAGAGAAATCTTTTGTGAAAGGGAGAGTTGACTGATGTGGCAAACTTCCGTGTTGTCTTATTTTCAGAAACTGCCACAACCACCCCAATCTTCAGCAATCATCATGCTCATCAGTGTCCACCATCAACATAAAGGCAACGTCCTCCACCAAGAAAAAAAACTGGCTGAAGGCTCAGATGATTAAGTTTTTAGCAATAAAGGTTTTTTTGTTTTTGTTTTTTTGTTTGTTTTTTAGACTGAAGTGCAATGGTTCATTGCATAGTTCATAGTTGGCTGCATTCATAGTTCATTGCAGCCTCAAACTCCCGAGCTCAAGAGATACTCCCACTGCAGGAGTTCAAAACCAGCCTGGGTGACACGGTGAAACTCTGTCTCTACAAAAAATACAAAAGTAAGCTGGGCATGTTGGTGCACATCTGTGGTCCCAGCTACTCGGGAGGCTGAGGTAGGAAGATCACCTGAGCCCAGGGAGGGGAAGGCTCCAGTGAGCTGTGATCTCTCCACTGCACTCCAGCCCGGGTGACAGAGTAAGACCCTGTCTCAAAAAAAAAAAAAAAAAAAAAAAATTGTTTGAGATAGGGTCTCACTCTATTACCCAGGCTGGAATGCAGTGGCGTGATCCCAAGTAGTCAGGATTACAGGTGCATGCCACAAGTCTCAGTTATTTTTTATTTTTTATTTTTTTGGTAGAGGCAAGGTCTCACTATGTTGCCTGGTCCTTCTGCCTCAGCCTCCCGAACCACTGCAATGAGAGGTGTGAGCCACCATGCCAGGTCTAAATGAAGGTATATACATTGTTTTTTAGACATAATGCTATTGCTCACTTACTAGACTACAATATAAACATAACGTTAATATGCATCAGGAAACCAAAAAATTCATGTGATGCGCTTATTGCTTTAGTTGCTTTATCTGGAACTGAATCTGCAGTATCTCTGAGGTATGCCTGTATCTACGCAATAGAATCTTACTCAAAGGTACAAAGGAGAGAAGTACTGATACATGTAGCAACACGCATAAGCTCTGAAAACATTATGCTGATTGAAAGAAGCCAGTCACAAAGGTTGTACATTATGTGTTTTCATTTGTATGACATGTCCAAAGTAGGCAAACCTAGAGAGACAGAAAGTAGATCAGCAGTTACTTAGGGTTGAGGGGTCAGGAGAAATGGGGATTGACTGCTAATGGGTATAAAGTTTC
Source organism: Theropithecus gelada (assembly GCF_003255815.1). Classification (NCBI taxonomy): domain Eukaryota; kingdom Metazoa; phylum Chordata; class Mammalia; order Primates; family Cercopithecidae; genus Theropithecus; species Theropithecus gelada. The sequence continues at coordinate 19,657,062 of NC_037678.1, forward strand.
TTTCAGGAGGGATAAAAATGTTCTAAAATTGAGTGTAATGATGGTTTGCCTAGCCTTGTAAATATAGTAAAAGACATTGTACAATTTTTATTTATTTTTTGGGTTTGTTTTTATTTTTTTGAGAGAGAGTCTCACTCTGTCACCCAGGCTGGAGTACAGTGATGTGATCTCGGCTCACTGCAGCCTCTGCCTCCTGGGTTCAAGCGATTCTCGTTCCTCAGACCCCCAAGTAGCTGGGGTTACAGGTGCCCGCCATCACACCTGGCTAATTTTTGTATTTTTAGTCGAGATGGGGTTTCACCACGTTGGCCAGGCTGGTCTTAAACTCCTGACCTCAAGTGATCCACCTGCCTGGGCCTCCCAAAGTCCTGAGATTACAGGCGTGAGTCACCTCGCCCAGCCCACATTGTACACTTTAAATGGATTATGTGGTGTGTGAATTACATCTCAAGAAAGCTGTAAAAAAAAAAAAAAAAAACAAAAAAAAAAACCTAAAACTAGCACGTAAGAAGCATTTTGTACGTGCCAGGGTTTTACATTATCTCATTAAGTCCTCCCACCCACCATACAGAAAGGAACAAATAGGTAAGATTTATTAAGCATTTACTTTGTGCCAGACACTATTCTGAATTATTTCCCCATATCAACTCTTTCACTTCTTGCCTTATTATCAATCCCATTTTACATATAAGACATAGGTTTGGAGCGGCTATGTTACACGCACACATCTGGTAACAGACAGAGCTAAGTCTGAACTCAAGCTGCTAACTGAGCTTTCGCCACTCCCCACCCCATCTCTCTCCCATCTCTTTAATGAAGTAGTTCTCAAATTGTAATCACTAGACCAGCATCATCTGGGATCTTGTTAGAAATGCCAATCTTCTATTCCAGAGCTAGTGAATCAGAAAAAACCTTGAGGATGGGCCCAAAATATAAAAATCAAAGTAACTCACTATATTAACAGACTAAAGAAAAAAAAAAATCCAAGTGATAATAATTTTAACAGGCACAGAAAAAAGCACTGGGCAAAATTAAACATCATCATAAAATCTCTCAGAAAACTAGGAATAAAAGGGAACTTCCTCAGCTTGACAAGGGATCTGTAAAAAACGTACAGTGCACATGGTACTTAATGGTGAAAGACTGAATGTTCTCCCCCAGGAGGTTCCAGCCAATGGAATAATGTAAGAAAAAGAAATGCACAAAAGTACATTAAAGTATTTGTTTTGTGGGTTTATATACTTTTATTTCCTCATATTTTCCTATATTTTTCCAATTATTTCATAGATATGAATCAGACCAGTATTATGCAATCACATCCCCAGGGACTCCAAACACTGACACACAAGTTGGAAGAGAAGCACATTTAACCTTCCAGTCCCTTTCATGCCACAGCTGCATGCTCGAGATCTGCATGAGGCTGCTGCTGGGACCCTCTAAATTGGACAGCTTGCGGCCACACGAGGGATCCTGACAGGGTCTAGACCCTAAGAGGGTGAGCTCTGGCTTGCTGAATCTCACAGTTCTGCTATCTTTACCAAATGACTTAATCTCACTGTGTCTAGTTTCTTCCTCTCTAAAATCAGAACAGAAAAAATATGTACCTCAGGGGCTGAAATTAAATTTGACAATGTACATAAAAAGTACAGCATAGTTTTTGGCACATACAAAGCATTCACTAAAAATAACGATGATGCTCTTTCACAAAAAGCACATGTGAGCTTGGAAAAATGAAGACCTACATTATTCTAAAGAGGGTTCACATGCCCAACCAATGTGTGAGAAGCAGAGTCTTGAGGGCTGCAAAGGAAGCAACCAAGACAATGCTGGCATCAAGATTTAGCCCGGCCTTAGGTCCTGACTCCTCCTGTGGCTCACATCACCCTGTCACACCTGGGCTTTGCTCACCCTGAACCTGCCTAGAACCGTATCACAATAGCAGCCTCAGCAGCTGGCAAACGAGGGCAGGGCTCAGAGCCACACATGCTCAGGGAGTTGCAGGGTGACCCAGATTCTAGGAAATGCCATTTGGAATGACAAGGGATTCCATTCTTTCTGAGCTAGGCACCAAGAGAAAAGTAGAGACATTTTTCTTCTGCAATAGTTTCTTCTTCACACAGTGCAGACTCTTGGAAGACACAAGCTACCTACAAACCAGCACACAGCACTGCTGGGTAGAATGGCCCACCTCCTCATGGGGACAAGGAGGACCCCAGCAAAAGGGGTCTCAGTTGTTTTCCATGCTTCTGCATCACCGCCTGGGTACACATAATCACTTCTCTACCCCCAGTGGAACAGATAAAGAAGCCAAGGTCCATTAGAGTTAAGGGCAAACTTTTTCTTTTTCTTTTTTTTGAGACAGAATCTCACTCTGTTGTCCAGGCTGGAGTGCAGTGGCATGATCTTGGCTCACTGCAACCTCTGCCTCCCAGTTTCAAGTGATTCTCCTGCCTCAGCCTCCCTAGTAGCTGGGATTACAGGCACATGCCACCATGCCTGGCTAATTTTTGTATTTTTGTCATAGAGATGGGGTTTCGCCATGATGGCTAGGCTAATATCGAACTCCTGAACTCAAGCGATCTGCCTGCCTTGGCCTTCCAAAGTGCTGGGATTACAGGTGTGAGCCACTGTGCCCGGCCAAGGGCAAACTATTTACACTAGCACTTGGCTGAGAACCTATCTCCTGGTCCCCAGCACACTGCGCACTGCTAAATACTGACTGATGACAGCAGACACAATGCAATTTAGCATCCTTTTTTTTTTTTTTTTTTGAGATGAAGTTTTCACTCTTGTTGCCCAGGCTGGAGTATAGTGGTGTGATCTTGGCTCACCGCAACCTCTGCCTCCCGGGTTCAAGCGATTCTCCTGCCTCAGCCTCCTAAGTGGCTGAGATTACAGGCACATGGCATCACACCCAACTAATTCTTTTGTATTTTTAGTAGAGACAGGTTTTCTCCATGTTGGTCAGGCTGGTCTCGAACCCCTGACCTCAGGTGATCTGCCCACCTTGGCCTCCCAAAGTGCTGGGATTATGGGCGTGAGCCACCGTGCCTGGCCCAATTTATCATCTTTGATCTGTTAAATTGGTTCTTTAATCACATTCACCCACTTAACAAGAGTTGACTGAGAACCTGTCATGTGCCAGCTACTACATAAAGCACTGGGGACACAGGCGGCAGTCCCTAAAGGCTGCTAAGTCCCCAAGTCTCCTTATTTCTGGCCAACATCAACCAGAACTCCAGTGATTATCACCTCTTGGAGCTTCTGGAGTCTCTCCTGTCCCAGTTGCCTGCTGTGTCTGCTGACCCTGGGGCTACCTGCCCTGCTGCGTCCCACTTGCTCCACCAGCTCTTCACTGAACCACACCTGCATCAGCACCTTTGCCTGAAAGGTTGCCCCAAAGACAAACTTAGTGGTAAATACCTTTGAAATACTTTCCCTGAAATATCGGTTTGGCAGCAGCAGCAGGTTAAGCATTATATTCAGGGGGTTACAATGAAAATTTGTCTTCCTTTTGCCAGGCAAAGAAAAGAAAAGAAGAAAGGTCTTCAGCGGTTGGCCAGTGGAGCAAATGTGAACCAACAACAAATAGCTTTGTATGTGCTTGCCATTAAGGGAAGCAGAATTCAGAGGCTAAGGGTATAGCCTGCAAGTTGGCCTGCCCAAGTTCAAACAAGCCTGGCTCTGCCAGTCATTACCGTCATGGCCTAGGACATAACCTCTCTAGCCTGTTTTCCCATTTCTAAAACAAGAATAACAGCACCCTGATAAGCGAGCAGGGGGACTTGAATTACAAGATATCAAACTATATTGTAAAGTACTTAAGCCACTGTGGTACTAGAGCAGGGGGAAAAAAATGTTCTGTGAAATGAGAGAGAGCACCCCAAACAGACCCAAACGTATGTAGAACTCTGACAGTTGTCATAAGTGTCAGAGTGGATCAGAGGGGAAAAGAGAAGCTGCTCAATAAATAGCACTGAGATACTTCGTTGACTACATCAGAAAAATAAAATTAATGGCTGGGCGTGGTGGCTCACGCCTGTAATCCCAGCATTTGTAAGGCCAAGGCAGGAGGATCACTTGAGGCCAAGAGTTCAAAACCATCCTGGGCAACATAGCAAAACCCCATCTTTACAGAAAAAAAAAAAATTAGCTAGGTGTGGTGGCACATGCCTGTAGTCCCAGCTACTTGGGAGGCTGAGGTGGGAGGATCGCTTGAGATGGGGAGGTCGAGGCTGTAGTGAGCCATGATCATGCCACTGTACTTCCAGGCAACAAAATGAGACTTTGTATCTTAAATAAAAAAGAAAGAAAGAAAGAAAAAGATTAACTACATATTTCATATCATTTACATATGTATACAGAAATCAATTCCGGATACATTAAGGACTTCAGTGTGAAACTTGAAAACTTTTCAGGAGAAAATATTAGAAAATACCAATGTGGTCTCCAGGCAGAAATATAAAAGGTTCTATCTATAAAAACTGATAAATTCAACTACATTCAAATTGAGTGTCTTTTGAAAGTGTGGTGATGGCACAAGGATAGACACATAGATCACTGGCATAGAACTGGAAATCCAGAAATTAACCCTTACATTTACAGTTGATTTTCAACATGGGTGCTAAGATAATTAAATGGGGAGAGAAAAGTATTCTCAACAAATGGCATTGGGATAGCATGCAAAAGAATGAAGCTGGATGCCAACCTTACCCTATATTAAAAAATTAAAATGAATCATAGATCTAAATGCAAGAACTAAAACTGTAAAATTCCGAGAAGAAAACCCAGAAGTAAATCTTCTTGAATTGGATTAGACAATGGTTTCTTAGATATTACAAAAGCAGATGACAAAAAAAAAGATAAGTTAGACATCAAAATTAAATTTTTTTGTGCTGCAAATGAGACTATCAAGAATGAAAGGCCAGGCACGGTATAATCCCAGCACTTTGGGAGGCCGACGCAGGCAAATCACCTGAGGTCAGGAGTTCAAGACCAGCCTGACCAACATGGTGAAACCCTGTTTCTACTAAAAATACAAAAATTAGCCAGGTGTGGTGGCGCATGCCTGCAATCTCAGCTGCTCAGGAGACTGAGGCATGAGAATCACTTGAACCCAGGAGGCGGAGGTTGCAGTGAGCAGAGATCGTACCACTGCACTCCAGCCTGGGCAACCAAGCGAGACTCCATCTCAAAAAAGAAAAAAAAAGAAAAGACAATCCATAGGAGAAAATATTTCTGAATCATGTATCTGATAAGGGACTTGTATCCAGAATATATAAATAATAACTCATATAATAATAAAAAACCCAAATAGATAATAGGCAAAGGATTTAAATAGGCATTTCTTCAAAGAAAATATAGAAATGGCCAGTAAGCGCATGAAAAGATGCTCAACATTATTAGTTATTAGAAAAATCAAAACAAAACCACCATGAAATATTACTTCACACCCACCAGGATGACAATGATTAAAAAACAAACAAAACCCAGAAAATAGCATGTGTTAGAGCAAGGATTTAGAGAAACTAGAACCCTAACACATTCCTTGTGGTAATGTAAAATGGTGCAGTCACTATGAAAAACAGTTGAGCAGTTTCTCAAAAGTTAAACCGTATTACCCAGCAATCCCACTCCTTGATATAGAACCAAGAGTGAAGAAAACATACATCCACACAAAAGTTTATACACAAGTGCTCATAGCAGAATTATTTATAATAGCCCCAAAGTAGAAATAACCTAAATGTCCATCAACTGATGAGTGGATAAATGTTCTATATTCCCATACTGGAATACTATATGGCGATAAAAATGAATGAAGTTGAAATGCTGAAGCAGGAGGATCACCTGAGCCTAGAAGTTTAAGGCTGCAGTGAGTTATGATCACACCACTGCAACCCAGCCTGGGCGACACAGCAAGATGCTATCTCAAAAAAAAAAAAAAAAAAAAAAAAAAAAAAAAAGGACTGATGGTTAAATAGAGGGATTTATGGAAGGATAAGTGGTGATCAAGTACATATAGTAAAATGTTATTGGTAGAATCTATGTGGTGGGTATACAAGTGTTGATTATACAGTTCTTGCAACTCTTCTCTGTTTGAAATTTTGTATAGCGAAGTGTTGGTAAAAAAAAAAAAAAAAAAAAAACACTGATAAGAGAAGATCTTCTATAGAAAACATACTTTCCAACTACAATAATAATATCACTGTGGTTTAGGTGCAACGCTAGACAAAACTAGCACATGACGAAGAAGTCACAGACCTGCAAGAGGCTAATATACTAGAAGAAAAAAATTCAAACCCAGCAGAAAGCAAAGATACACCCATTAAACAATGAGATACTGTTTTCAATTCTCAGCACAATTTAAAATGCTATTAAATCCTGGTTCTGGTATATGGTGAGACTAGCGGCTGGCTCTGAGTCCCTTTACTATGGCTGTGTGATAAGGCAAATTCTGTCTCCATATCTCAGCTCCCACACATACAAAATCAAGGGAGGGACCTCAAACCAGCTGAGGTTCAGGGTGACAGGTCAAGGGACAAGCAGAGCTCAATTATACATGTAGGTGTATGGCCCAGGCTTTCCATGCACAGTAAGTAGCTAGTATTATTTGTAGTTATCTCTGCAACAGAATTACACATTTTAAATTTTCTTTTAGATGCTTTTTTTCTCCTATTGGATTTTCTACAATGAGCATTAACTATCTTAGTAACCAGGGAAAAAAATGTCATGAATTATTTTAACAGCCAAACGGTGATGATTTGGGATCATGTCCTCTAATCTCTATCTCTGACAGCGGAGGGCTGGCTCCATGCCTTCCTAGCTGTACAGTTGTGTGTTTCTAGACCTCAGTTTCCTTGTCTGTACCACAGGGGTTTGGTAAATCATCTCTAAGAACCCATCTGATGGTAACAGTCTAGGATTCTATGGCTATAACATTCTTTCATATGGGTGACTGAATCCTTCTCAACTCAGTGTGAGAACTCGCGCATTGACACCTTTCTGATTCAAACTTTGAAAAATGTGGAACAAGAACACAAGTATAGATGGCCACATTTCCCACGAGCGTAAGAGCTAAATCAAGCCAAGGGCCATTTTAAAAACTCTAAACTCCATGCAATTCACAGGGAGACACTCCTGGAATGCAGCTTCTGCGGCTGCGGCTGGCTGGGCACTCAGCCCCAGCTCCCCTGCAGTGTGCCACTGCCCAGCCCTGAGACCGGGGTCACCTCCCCTTCCTTCTATGGAAATCCATCTAGTCCACTGAGAATGCCAGCAGGTTTCGGAGGCCCCTGAGAAGTTAACACCCCGCAAGGAAACTCTGCTGTCTACAAGGAGCCCAGTGGCCGTGATCACAGAAAGAACCTGGTATTTCCAATTAAGAGCAAGTCCAAACAATGATTCCAACTGCGAGCAGCTATCTGCAGTCACTTGAATTACCTGCTTCGCACAATACAAGCAGCAGCTCCTCCCAGCCCTGAGCTGGTAAGAAGTGGGCAAGGGCAGAAGGGCAGAGGGGGATGGTGGGAGTGAAGTAGGAACAACAAAGATGAATGCTCATACTGGAAAAAGTGCCCAGAATGTCCCAGGACAGTGAGATACTTCCTGGTCACTTGTTCTGCTTGGCCAAAGCAGGCAAAGAGGAGCAGAAGAAAGGTCAGATCATCACCAGAAAGAGCTACCAGGGGTCAGGGTGAGGTCAAAGCAGGCACAGAAAAGGCCATGGGAGAAGGCAGTTAACTTTGGGCTGAGGAGATCCAAGAGGGTGATTAACAGGTTTTCCTGTGGTGCTGACTTTGAGTGCTGATCAGAGCAGCAGGATGGGGGCTGCTGGTGGGCATAAGTGGCCTCCCATCAGACTCTCACTCATGCTTGGATTGGGACCTCTGCATCTGGAGTGTCTCTTGGGAAAGTTAAAGAGTGGATTCAGTACAGTCAAGTGAGCTGCTTCCCACTAGATAACTCCAGAGAACAGGGGCAGTGCCAGCATCACGGCCCCAATTCAGAAGGGCCCCACCCTTGGTTTAATTCTCAGCTATTGCTGTCTTGAAATTCTTAATAATTTTTGCAAGGGGCCCTGTATTTTCATTTTGCACTTGGCCCTACAAGTCAAGAAGCAGGTTCTGCTAAAGGATGGTAGTTCCAGGGACCACTTCTCCGAACCCCAACCACCAAGGACAGTGGATCGGTGCCAGGGTCCCAAGAAGTCCTGTCTGGCTTGGGTTCCAGCCACGCACAACATAAACCAACTCCATTTAGAATGCTTTCCTTTGGTTTTCCACCCAATGGCAGGAGACAGTGCAGCTGACAAGCCATCAAAGGGCAACAACAAATAATGACTGAACTAATGAGGACACTTCATGCTTTCTGGTTAGTCAACTGCAATTGAAAACACTAACAAGGCACATTATACTGGCCAAAGAATAATCTCTCAGAAAGACGGAAGTCTAATGTAGGGAAGCTTACAGCAAGGCGTTGTCTATACCCACCCCAAGCATCATGAACCAGAATGCTCTTGCCAACGGTGATGGGGCTGCCAGAGGAAAGCATTTATACCCTTTGACTCAGCAATTGCATTCTTGGGAACGTGTCCAGGAAAGAAACACAAAGGAAAAACTTTACATGCCAAAGATGCTCAAGCAGCAGTTGGCTACAGTGATGATCTGGGAAGAACCTAAATGTCTAACAGAAGGAAAAGGCATTCCGCAGCCTTCCAATGAACACGAAGCCTGCGATAACGTGGGACAGTGCTTATGATGTACAGCCATGTGAAAATGGCATTTTTTTTTGGATCTCAATGATATTAAAAGGATGTTTGTATAAAGGAAAAACATTGACCAAAAATAGAGACCTAAAAACAGTGGCAGAGGGATAACGGCGTTATGGAAACACCATGCTCTTGAACATCTGGAATTGTTGTCTAACAGTAAATAACCCTTAAAAATAATGAATGCCCAGGGCACAGGGGATTGGTCCTGCTGAATCTCAGAAAGTCTGGCCAAAAACAAAGCATGTGTGCTGGGGGACAGGAGGGGAGTGGGATTGGAGAAGGGATTTTGCCAGGCAGATGAGCAGTTACCAAATGGTTAATGAACTAAGAGTCACATTCCAGGGGCCCCGTCCCATATAAACTATGCTGCTTCTAATGTAAAAATATCCCCGGTGGAGGGATGCACCCAGTGGGCCCGACCAGGAAAGACACTTGTCCTCTACCCAGCCCCACCTATGGCAGAAAGGCTGATGGACATGCCAGGCCAGGACGCGGCAGGCAGCCCCAGGGCGCTGTCCAGGTGGGGTTCCTTTCCCCAAGTCTGGGTGGCCTCCTTCCGCCTTGACACACCACCCAGTGTGAGCAGCTACTATTTCTGAAGATGTGCGTCAGGAATCATTACTCAACACACACGTCACAGGGAAACAGGACATAAAAGGAAATTTATCTTTGGCAGCCCAAAGCCCATAACTTCATCTTTATTCATATTGCTCATCTATTTCATCAGATGCTGCTGCTGGTTTGAGCTGACTGGCACTTTACAGGAAAACCAGGTGCCAGGAGAATGAATCTGCCGTGGGCAGGGTTGTGCCCTGCAGAGCACTCCCTGATGAGGTCACAGGAAGATGCCCATCCAGCAAACCCCTCAGTCCCAGCGCCAGCCCAACCCCATGCAGCCAGACTCAGGCCCCTCTCCCCGTTTCACTAGCCACCTTCAGACCTTTTCACTTAGTCTCCCAAGCCCTGCTCCCACTTTGGCCCCTGTCGGGTCACCTGTCTTAGCCTAGCACCTAGGCAGCCCTCTTTCTCTTTGCCCAGAGGCAACAGAGGTAATTGTGCTACCTTCAGAACCAGTCGAATATTATTCCTAATAAATGCTTTTTTAAACAGGGCTGTTGCATATGGTTGAGCAGGTTGTACATTGCACAGCCCTAGGGAATGCCAATCACAACAGACACTATAGATTTATTTTTATTACAACGCAAATCCAGCAAATGGAAGAGTCTTGTTATGACAAATCAGTATATTACAACAGTTTAAAAATAAGTAGAGGTACGGGACCAGCATGGTGGCTCACGCCTGTAATCCCAGCACTTTGGGAGATTTGGCTCATGCCTGTAATCCCAGAACTTTGGCGAGTGGATCATTTGAGGTAGGAGTTCAAGACCAGCCTGGCCAACATGGGGAAACCCCATCTCTACTAAAAATACAAAAATTAGCCAGGCGTGGTGGCAGGCACCTGTAATCCCAGCTACTTGGGAGGCTGAGGCAGGAGAATCGCTTGAACCCGGGAGGCGGAGGTTGCAGTGAACTGAGATTACACCACGGCACTGCAGCCTGGGAGCCTCCAGAGCAATACTCCGTCTCAATAAACAAACAAACAAACAAACAATAAGTAGAAGTAAAGGATCTTGAGGAAGAGGCATCCTTTCTAATCTGTGCAAGGTGCCAAGTGAGCCCACAGCAGCCCTGCACGCCAACCTGAGACCGCCAATTGAACCAGCTCCCTGGAGAGCACGCTATGTTCTCCAGGCTTCTTGGGGCCACCAGTGGCAAAGAACCTTGACTGCCTGGCTGGGGGATCCTGGGCCTGTCCCAGCCCCATCGCCCCCACACTTTCAATACCTTCCTCACTGTCACTGGGCATGCTGTGGCACAGTGAACAGCCACAAGCGCACAGGGCTGGTGCTTGGCCCAGGAGGGTCCCCTCTTCTCTGCTGCACTCCACCATCATGACCCTCTTTCCTCTCCAGGCCCTTCCAGTCTAGCACAATTGCCCCCTCGCTACCCAGGGGCTCAGGGTTGGCATGAAGCCTGTTTGCTGATGGGGGTTTCTGCATAGCCAATAAAAGCACTGGGGGAAGCCTGCTCTGCCCACCTCTCCGTCTCCTCCCCTCCTTCCTTGAGCTCTCGCCCTCCCTACCTGTAGGCCTGCCCCTCACACAGTGAAACTCACATGCACACAGGCGTGCTGCCCTCCTGGCACCTCCAACATGCTGCTCCCCTCCCGGGACACCCTTACATACAGTGCCCCCAATCCACCCCTCAGCTGCCTGCCCATGTCGGGCCCTCTGCTGGGATCCCTGCCCACTCGCAGTGCCTTTCCTCAGAGCTCATGGACTCCTGCATGCCTCAAGCTCTGTGCATATTCTCAAATCTTCTCTACTTGGCATGGCCAGCACCTCCTGGACTCTGAGTGTGGCCAGCCAGGGCCATGCCAGTCCTCTCCTCCTTCATGGGAAGGGATCAGCGTGCAGGGTCAGAGGGATGCTGGCCTGGGGATAAGGCGAGCTGGGCTCTGCTACTCCCAGCCCCTCTGGGCTGGGTGCCTGTCACCTGGCTGTGGACACTGTGCCCTACGCAGCTGCTCGGACAGAGTGAGTGACTGACAAGACGCTGTTGGCCAGCTTTTCTGCCTAACAGAAAAGACAAATTCATCTTCTCTTACCATTGGCTGTTCTTCACTCTGCCTCAAAAGCGTTGAAACATTCAAGACCTCCCTCTGGCATTGAGCCTCTTTCTAATGACAAGGAATCCCCCCAGATCACCTCTCTGTATTCCCCAGGCTCTGAGGTTCTGCCCCAGAAAGTGAGTCCCCAGCCCCACCCACTGTGGCCTTCCCTTGGGCCAGGCCCATCGAGAGTTCAGTGAGCCCCCAGGCCATAGCCTTCCCCTTGACCACCATTCAACCAACACGTGGTTAAATGCTGGGCGTGCAGGCTCTGGCCCCACTCCTGCCTGTGTGATCTTGAAAAAGTCATCTCTCCTCCTTGAGCCTCAGTTTCCCCATCTGTACAATGATATGGCCAATGATCATCTTCCTTGCTACCATTGATTGAGCACCCTTCCGTGGGCCACAGGCTTCCCACTTTTCCCTCATTTCAAGTTGCGGAGGAGCATCACCCCCCGATGAGGGAGCTGAGGTGATTTCTTCCATATCTCCCCTAGGTCTCATTTGGCTCCAAGGACTGGACTTGTCCCATGCCCACAGGCCCATGGTTGCCTTGACAGGTCGACTCCTTGAAACTGTTCTTGGCCTCTGTGCAAATGAAGGCAGTAAAACGTCACTTCCCCAACGGGTCTGCTTGTACAAGAATGTGCATGCCTATAAGAAGCCGGACTTATACTGGAGGAGATGGAAAAGATACTAAGAATAACGAGCAGCCACCATGTGCCAGGATGGGCAGGGGCTTCCATACGTATTACTGCCATCGGTTTGAGATACCAAGTAGAATTCTCACCACCTTAGGCCAAAAGCAAGCGGCCAGAGGCTCTGCCATGTTAGGTCTTCATGACAGAAGGTACCGCTTCACAGTGAGTCACACCAAATAACAGTGACAACTCGGTGTGGGAAGACATAAATGGGGTCAGCACTACCATGAGGCCTCCTTTCCACAAGCCACACGCCACCTCCAGAGCCGGCAGAGCTGTGCTCTCACCACTCACTTCACATCCTTTCTTGCCCATCTGTCCTTTCTGATGTAGCCCACTGGTAAGTCTCCTTCCTATATCTCACCCCTCATGAGGTCCTGACACCTCGCTGAAGCCTAACTGAGCATCCGCATCCTCACCCGCCTACCTCTTACTCATCCTCTGATACCCAACTGGGTGTCACCTCCTCCAGGAAGCTCTCCAGCATCCCCCCACCCCAGGTTCACCTAAGAGCCCCACTGCCCTGCCTGAGCTTCCCTGGTTATTCCAGAGGTTCACAGTGGGACCAGAAGGGAAAGGGTGGGGGCAGGAAAGACTCCAGCCTGAGTCAGGGAAGTCCCAGTGCACCAGGGAAATGCCCCAGAGGAAGAACAGGTAGCTGAGGCCCCCAACCAGAGAGGATGCTCCTTGTCCCCTGGCCTCAGATGGCCTTTCCCTTCGTTCACTTCCAGGTGGTGGGCTGGTTCCAAACACCAGTTAGACAAAAGTGCTGAGTGCTAGAGGGGAGAGGGTGGCATTAAGACACAGATGAAACCCAGCCTCCATGTCTGGGAGCCTACAGCCTCAAGGAGGGTGAGACTTGCATCAAACAACCCAGTCCTGCTACAGAAGGGGCCCATGAGAGGTCCGAAGGAGGGGGCACCTCCAGCCTTGGGAGGTCGGGGGAAGCTTCAGGAGGAACTAGAATGGGCACTGCGCCTGCAAGGATGTATTTATTATGAGGGAGGGGCAGGGAGATTGGGCCAAGTAGGCCGAGTGAGGGTGGACTGGGCATGCTATGAGACCAGGCCTGAGGAGTGGCAAATGTGAATCCCTGGGAATCAGGAGGACATTCTGCAGGTGCAGGGAAGAGATTAGAGCACAGAGCCAGTCCCTTGCTTCAGGCCTTAGTCCTCCCTCCTAGGAACCTCAGCAGATGCCAAATATAGAGAGTGCACTTTGGCAAGCTGTCCCCTAAAAGTCCCCATTTGTGAATTTTTGAAGGACCCCGTGTCCTCCATCAATTCCCAGCTGATGTTCCAAGAGGCTCCTTCTCTGTCCTGGCCTTTAAAGATGCAAACACGTCATCAAAAACAATAACCCCTCAGAACATTCCAGGACCTGGTGCTCACGTCACAGCCACTCAGAGAGGCTGGTGCACCCTTGCCACCAAGTTTTCTGGGGGTCTGTGCAAAGAACCTAACCGCCTGACCTGGTATGTCCCCCTGATGGCCCGTGTTGGTTGCCATCGCCCTGATCCCCTCCTGTTTCTGTGACACATCACCCAGTCAGCTGGAAGTTCAGCTCAGCTCTCTCCACTGGGCAAATCAGAGCTGGGCTCAGTATGAAGGCTGGCTCCTGGGCAAGCAGGGGTGCTCTGAGGCTGCAGATGAGAAAGTGATGACCTTGGCAGTACTATGGTCAGGGCCTGCCCAAGGCCACCAGACTCTGACCTCTGGTGAGCCCACCATGCCAGGGCATGGGGTTCATATGTTCTGCTCTCAGTGATTTATGTTCCAACCAGAAAAGATCCACGAGTCCAACACAGATCTGCACATGTGCATACACACATAAGTGCACACATACAAAGGCAAAGGGGAGAATGGCCAAGGGCTGTAGTCAGCACTTACAAGAGACCCCAAGTGGGTGCTTCCCCCTTTTGTGGCCCACCAGGCTCTGTTCGAAGCACACAGAGACACAAATACATAGGTGATTGACAGACTGGTAGGCACAGATGCATAGTATCTCATTTCAACCTCCCAGCAATCTTGCCAGGTAAGTAAGGTTTTTTGTTTGTGTTTGCCTCCTGAGTAGCTGGGATTACAGGTGTGCACCACCACACCAGGCTAATTTTTGTATTTTTAGTAGAAATGGGGTTTCACCATGTTGGAGAGGCTGGTCTCAAACTCCTGACCTCAAGTGACCCACCCACCTCGGCCTCCCAAAATGCTGGGATTACAGGCATGAACCACCGCGCCCAGCCAAGGTAAGTAGGTTTAATGCCATCTTTTAGATGAGGAAGTTGAGGCTCAAAAAGGTAAGAAGCTGGCTGAAGGCCAGGCAAGCAGTGACGCTGTGCTTTGAACACGCCATTGCCCATGCTTCCCTAGGGCTCCTCACATGCTTAGGCCTGGGAGCAGGGTGGGGACCTGTTTTTCTGGAACCTCTTTCAATCCATGCTTCCCCTTGTTTACAAGGGTGGGGGCAACGGAGACTCACAGACAGGCACAGACACACAGCCCAGCAGCAGAGTCAGGACAAGAAGCCAGGTCTCCTGACAGCCCAGCTATACCACGGGACCTCCAAAGTAGAGGCCCCTGTGATACACCTCCATAAGGTAAAACTCTGTCCTGCCACTGAAATGGGCACCACCTGGACCTCATCCCTTGGCATCCCGGAGCAGGCAGCAAGCCCAGCTCCCTCTTCAACTTGCACAAAGATGAGCTTAGGTGCATGATGAAATTTCACCAGAACCCTTTCCTCAGGGGAAACTTGTCTGCGGTGACACCTTACCAGAATACCCTCCAACATGTCTAAAACAGGAGGCCAGTCTCACCCTGTTTGCATGCTGAGGACGAGGACCCAATCCATTCCCATCACGATGTCAGGGGCTAGGTGGCTCCCACCTCCCAAAGCTGATCCCTAACCAGGCCTCCCGCAACCCTCAGCTATGTATGTGTTTGTATGTGGAAATCTCATAAAAAACAGATTACCAGCTTCTCTTGAAAACACCCTTCTGGTCTCCCCAGGCCCACTTTCACACAGAGCACCTGAGGGACAAACTCTCTGTTCACCCCTACGGCCTCCAACATGGAGGCTGAGTTCTGGCTGCTCTTGACTGCGGCTCTCGCGGCTGGGCCTCCTCCTGCTGGTGCAGCAAGCTCTGCTCCAGGCCCTGTTCTAAGCACAGTGCCTACCAACACACAACCTCCTGAGACTCCTCCTCCCCAGGCTTGCTGTGCAGGGCAGGACACCAACAGGAGGATAAGGTGGAAGGCTGGCCTGGAGGGGTCTGGCCGTCAAAAAGGTCACCCCATCACTGGTCTCAAGATACAGCTACTCTGGTCACACCTGAGGTTTCCTACAAAGGTAACATTCCCCCACAACCAAGCCAAATGCTAACAGACATCAGCTCCAACGCTCCTTGTTAACACTTCCAGACAAGGACAACCAAGAAAATCATTAGGTGAGCCAAGAGAAGAAAAACAATGTCTTTTCTTTTTTAAACTAACTCCGAAATTCTCCCTCAGAATAAATCCATCCAAACCGATAACAGAAACATCACTTAAACTTCGCGTAAAGAATATGACTGCTTTAGAAATGACGCTATATCCAAAATAAAAACTGTAAACTAAGACCAATCCTCTAAAACCGGAACATACACTTTGGACGAAATTTACTTGCAAGTTTCCTTAAAGGACCTTTAAGACGGAGGTGTAGTACCAACTCCTAATGAAATACATTTGAAATGTTTACAACTGCACACACCCTAAGACCCCATATGGTGTTTCGAGAGAACTCACATGGTTGGATGGGATTCCCCAGCCGAGGCGTGCAGCCTGCAACTTCGAAGTCCTCTGAGGGTCTTATGAAGCCATTAGCATAACCAGTAAGCAGGCAAAGTTAATTACAAGGTTTATTACAGATCAGAGAGCGCTGATTTCTAAAGCAGCTGTTTCTAATAAATTCGTGTTAAGTGAAATTCATCGCCGCTGTGTCTTTTAGGTCTACAAGGTTAAAGAATCCTAATTTTCCCCAGAGTTTCAGATGTTAACAGAAACACTCATCAAGGTAAATACAGTCAAGTTTCACTGATGCAAAATTTCCAGTAAAGAAGGTTTCAAGCATCAGAAATTGCAGGCAAGAGCTTAGAGAGTTTGCAAGGCCTCCATTTAAGACAGCTAAGGTTTTCTTTCCCCCATGCTAGGAAGGGCCCTTGGGCTTGTGAGCCTGCACACCCCAGGGCGGTCATTCAGGATCACCACGGGAGGGGTAGGGTGTGTTGCTCAAACCAGGCGGCCACTAGGAGAATCATGCACTGAGCAAAGCCGACACCACTGGTGGCCCCAGGACGAGGCCCTTGTGGGCAAATCAGCGACTGTACAGGGGCTCCAGGGGCATGCCGGCCCCAGGCCAACTCTGGGGAAGAAGAGGTAGATAGGTGGATTAAACACCGACCGCCTTCCCCCTTCTTTTCATAAAGATATAGATTATATTTCGTTTTCTTTTTGCATATGTTAATTAGACGGACAAGTCTCTAGCCGCAGCCCCCTCTCCAAAATGCCCCGCGCGTGAAGCGAGCTGGGAGCGCACGACGGCGGGGTGCGGGGACAGGGGTTCCCCAAGGCTCCCCGCGCTCCCCACGCCGCGAGGGAGTGACATCAGAGGCTCGCGTGGATCGATCACTCAGCAAAGCCCGGCACCGGGCGTGCATGCGCGGGAAGCCTGGCCTCCCTCCGGGTGGAAGCCCGGCAAGCACTAACCCTTCTTAAATTTATTCAGGCAGCCGGAGCTGCAGAAGGAGCGCAGGGAGGCCGTGTCCCAGCAGCCGCGTCCCTTCATTCCCGCGGCGGGGCAGCCTCCGATCGGCGGGGCGCTACATGGCGCCAGGTCCTGGGGGCTTGCACGGACGCGTGCACAGCTCGGTGGGCCGCCCGGCGGAGGCGGCGGGCACTCGTGGGTCCCGGCGCCGCGTTACCACAATGCACCACTGCCGCCCGCCACCCGGTGCACGAGCGCGTTAACCCCGTCCGCGCCGCGGGAGCCGAGCCCAGCCTGAGCGGCGGTGCAGCCTCCCACTTCCTCCCGCCCCAGGAGCGCTGCCTCGTCCCGCGTCGCCTGCTGGTCCGCGCGACCCCGCGGACGCCCGTGCAGGCTCCCCACTTCAATGTCACATTTTAATATTGTCCCCTGCAGCAACAAGCTCGGCGTTGCTTTATTTCAAAGGGCAAAGATGCCCTTGAGAGCTAAGGGGCACGTGGGAAATGGGGATGGCCAGGGGCCTGACGGTGATTCCAGGAAACTGGGGTCACCTCTGAGACCTGCTTATCTTCTGACCCCGCTGCGGTGGCTGGTGCACCTGTGTCTGGCCACCTGCAGCCACCTGGCCACCATGCGGGAAGAAGGCAATAGGCAGGGCCCGGGGGAGCTGGGTTCCCTCAACGCTGCTGCCACAGCAGGCTTCTGGTCATAACGTCTGTATTTGCCCAGGCCTTTGAACACAACTCCCCCGTCCAGTTGCCCACAGGCATAACCAGTAAGCAGGCAAAGTTAATTACAAGGTTTATTACAGATAACCAGCAAGCAGGCAAAGTTAGTTACAAGGTTTATTACAGATCAGAGAGCGCTGATTTCTAAAGGAGCTGTTTCTAATAAATTCGTGTTAAGTGAAATTAACTGCCTCTGTGTCTTTTAGGTCTACAAGGTTAAAGAATCCTAATTTTCCCCAGAGTTTCAGATGTTAACAGAAACACTCAACAAGGTAAATACAGCCAAGTTTCACGCAGGCAAAATTTCCAGTAAAGAAGCGCCCGCCGCCTCCGCCGGGCAGCCCACCGAAATCTCCGTAGGATGTGTGGTGGGCGTCAGAAACCCAACTGTCCAAATCTGAGCTTCCCTATCCCCGCACCCCCGTCCCCCATCCACTGCCATTTGTACCACACCCTTCCTCAACCTTCCCCACCTTAGCTAGTGACATCGTTCAGGTCAGAAACCCTGGAGTCATCTGTGACTTCTCTGTCTCTTAGATCCACATCCAGTTGGTTAGGACATCATGATGGCGGTACCGGTAGAATACAGCCAGGATCCCTTGACTCTCACCACCTGCATGCTGTTTCCGGGACCTAAGATGCCCTCACCTTGCCTGTGGATTCTTACACAGCCTCCCTGCAAGTCTCCCTGCTCTCACTCTGGTCCCCACAGTCTCCGCACAATATAACAGCTGAGAGATCCTTCTCACGGTATGTCAGACGCTGACACTCTCCAGCTCAGAGGTCTTCAGCTCCACACATGGGCCTGCCCCACTCCCCTGCTGAGGCTCCTACTTCACTCTGCCCTGTTTATGTCCCATCTTTCCCACTGGACTACAGGTTCTGGGCCCTGGGACTGAGTTTTAACCACTGTTTCGTCTCCAACAGAACCCTACCTAACTGTGCCACCTTGCAGTAGCTCAAGCAAAGGAACTGATCAAATGTAATTTACTGAAACGGAATCCATTTTCACCAATTTAAAGCTTTTTCAAATACACATCAAATCTCCTGTTTTAACATCTAATAGACTCAGGGAAGGTGGTGCTGGGTCAATAATTCCCGTCCAGGCCTTTGAAGCAACTGAGTACTTCTTTCACCCAGAGAATTAATCCTTAACAATTGAGTTAGATTCACTGGCCCGGGGGGTTAGAAGGCATTTAGCCATTCCGGGCCTTGGTTTTCTGGCTGCAAAATGAAGAGCGCCACGTGATGGAAATGGTCGCAGTGATGGAGTGTTGAGAACACCAGGCTGCATGCTTGACCTGCATTTCCTCGTTTCATTCTCACAGAAAAGGCTTGTTTGGTAAATTCCACCAACACCCTCTTTTACAGATGAGGAAATTAAGGCTCTGAGGTCAGGTGACTTGCCCAGGGTCACCAGGCTTGGAACTGGCCTGGTCTGGCTGATCTCGGAGGCCACACTCAGAGAACCATGCTCTGCGGGATCCCTTACAGAGACTACTGCTCCCTGGGCTCCCAGAGGCCTCATGAGAAAAAGTGCGGAAGTCTGGAATAGTGTTTTGGTTTCTTTTTAATTTTATTTTAAAATTATTATTATTATTATTGTTTTAGAGATGGGGTCTTACTCTGTCACCCAGGCTGGAGTACAGTGGCAGCATCATAGCTCACTGCAGACTCGAACTCCTGGGCTCAAGCAATCCTCCTGCCTCAGCCTCCTGAGTAGCTGGAACTACTGGGACACACCACCGTGTCCAGCTAATTTTTACTTATTTTTATTTTTTGTAGAGACAAAATTCTCGCTTTGTTGCCTAGGCTGGGCTGGAACTCCCAGCTTCAAGCAGTCCTCCTGCCTCAGCCTCCCAAAATGCTGAGATTATGGGTGTGAGCCACTGTGTTCAGTCGGAGCAGTGTTTTGAACGTTTTGGGGAAATGTTCAGAAACATACAGGCAATTTGTTTTTAAGGATTTGCATGTGTAAGAATAAATCCAACCCAAGGTATTTAACTAGGCATTATGAGTATTGTGGAATCTGAAATCTGGAGGACTCTCTAATGTAAAACTGTGCTTTCTGTCCTAGAGGCTGAAGAAGAGGAGGGCAGAGGAGCTGAGTGCCACGTGCCACCCTCACTGCTAGTGAACCCTGGTGTCACTGACCCTCTTTCTTAGCCCCGCTGTCTATTCACCCTCATCCAGAGCCATGCCTGGCTTACAGCTGGGTCATTGAGAAGAAAGAGAACAAAACATACCCCGGAACAAAAGGAAAATGGTACGAAAAAATATTTTTAAAAAATCATGTGGTCCCACTAAAGCAAACACACACACTATTTCTCTTTTCTATGTAATTATTTTACACTATAAGTCACAATAAAAAAAACTATCAGATTCTGCTCATGTGAAATACTGAAAAATCTACAGCCTAGCTGAACAGGCAGCCAGAAGGGTGCCAACTTGTCCTTAAAGAAAATATATTAGCTGCAAAGCCTTAGTTGAATTCGTTTGTCAAGGAAGCCGAAGAGACTGAGCCTAAGATGACTGATGGATTCTTCTAACAGCTCCACTGACTGCCCTGAATCCTGTCACAAAGTTTCCCTCATATAACCGTATGGGTGAGGCTGAACCCCAGCCCCGCTCCTGTGAGCCATCTATACTTATGCATCAGGGGTGTCTTTTTTCAGTCTCCCTCTGTCATCCAGGCTGGAGTCCACTGGCATGATCTCTACTCACTGTAACCTCTGCCTCCCGGGTTCAAGCCATTCTCCAGCCTCAGCCTCCCGAGTAGCTAAGATTATAGACATGCACCAACACGCCCAGCTAATTTTTGTAGTTTTGGTAGAGACGGGGTTTCACCATGTTGACCAGGCTGGTCTCAAACTCCTGACCTCAGGTGATCCACCCACCTTGGCCTCCCAAAGTGCTGGGATTACAGGTGTGAGCCACAGCACCTGGCCCATGGGTGTCTTTTGAACAGGTCTAGGTTCAGGCCTCCAGCCCTCTTCTTTGTGACCTCCTAAACCAAGTGCACCAACTCTGAAACCTTCCTGAGGTTCACTTACCCCAAATATCCTGTGCTGGCAATCCCGGAGGCAGCTGCAACCCTCCAAACTCCTATCTGACCCCACATCACATTGGTTGCTCTGCTCACTTCGAATTCTTTGCTTTCCTTCCATGTCTACAGTTACCACTTTCCTTGTCACACCCCACCTGGCCTGCTGCTGCCGCAGCAGCCTCCCTAGAAGCTGGCCTCCCACTTCCACTTGCTACCAGAACATTACTAATCAGAATCAGTAATGAGGGGCTGATTCCTCTATGTTCCTTCCTTTGCTCAACAATGTGGCACACACACACTCAACAAATAATATTCATATTGATGTGTGTGTGTGTGTGTGTATCTATTATTCATCCCAGTGCTGGATAGAGGCAACAGAGAGGTATGTCCCCCAGGCACTCATGGCAGCCCCAGAAACTACTGCAAGGCCTCAGGGACAACATGCTAGTACATTAAGAATTGCAAGCACATCCACACCCTACAGCCCAGTAAGGTGAACTGGATTCATCACAAGTGCAAAAAGTTCTGCACCCAATGCCATCTGTTGCAAAAATGAAGCACCCTAACTCTAACAGCAGGTGAATTTCATCAACTCTATTTCATCAACTTCATGGAATATCAGGAAGCCATTTAGATTTATTTATCTATTAGAAGCTGTTTATATAGGTGACAATGTCAGGGAAATAAGAAACCATGCTAAAAAAACAAAACGCTGAAAGGAAAAGAGCAAATCACACAACATATTTGTAACTCTATGAAAAGTATGCATATAGCAACATGTGAAAACAGTAGGATTGGCTGGGCATGATAGCTCATGCCTGTAATCCCAGCACTTTGGGAGGCTGAGATGAGCAGATTGCTTGAGCCTAGGAGTTCGAGACCAGCCTGGGCAACATGGCAAAACTCCATCTCTATAAAAATATTTTAAAAATTAGCTGGGCATAGTGGTGGATGCCTGTAGTCCCAGCTACTTGGAGGCTGAGGTGGGAGGATTGCTTGATCCTGGGAAGGTCGAGGCTGCAGTGAGCTAAGATCAAATCACTGCACTCAAGCCTGGGTGACCCTGTCTCAAAACAAACAAAAAACCCAGTAGGATCACAGGTGAATTTCCTCAAGTCTGAGCTTCCTGAGTGCCCTGAGCTTTCTTTCCCAGGACCTAGCACACTCACTATAGATTTCTATTTACTTGTCTGTCTCCCACATCAGACTTGGAACTCCTTCAGGGCAGAGTCAGAGGCCTTTTCTCACTATTCTCAGCCTCCAATGTGGGTCTAGCACATGGTAGGTGCAAGGGAATGAATAAATCAATCGAACTGCTCCATGAAAGCAACATAATCACTCATCAGGAGACCTTTTAGCTCCAGCCTATCAAACCACATCACCCCCCTGTCTTCCCAAGCCTTCCATCACTGTTCCCTCCTGTCTGCATTTCTGGTGCATTCCTCCTCACAACCCCCTTTCCCCTTTGCACCCCTGCCTCTCCCTTGATGGGATCACATAGATGTCAGCAGCAACTTAGGAGTCCCATGGGAGCAAGATCCAATGGTGGCCTCCTGACCCAAGTTGGCCACAGCCCTCAACGGCTATGGGACCTGGGGATCTTTGGCTTCCCCCACTGGTCTTGGGCTCATCACTAATGAGGGGCTGGGGCCCACAGGGGAGAAGCAATGACCTTATCTGTGCTTGTCTGGAGAATCAGGTTCTCCAAGGGTTTGTGAAGCATACATGGTCCTTGTGGGGATATCTTAAGAATGAAGCCCTTTAAAGCAGCAGTGTTCTAAGAATAGCCATTCTTAGATGCTGACTGCCATCCTCATTAATAAATGATTCTGCACTGAAGCCAAAGAATTAATTTGAGAGCAATTTGTGATAATGTGTTGCTAGGCAATTAAAAAACTTCCAAGGGAAAAAACTTTCCATTTATCATCGATTATTTTAGATCAGAAAAATGAGATGGGGCTGGGTGCGGTGGCTCATGGCTGGAATCCCAGCACTTTGGGAGGCTGAGGCGGCTGGATCACTTGAGGTCAGGAGTTCAAGATCAGCCTGACCAACATGGTAAAACCCCATCTCTACTAAAAATACAAAAATTAGCCGGGTGTGGTGCATGCACCTGTAATCCCAGGTACTTGGGAGGCAGAGGCAGCAGAGTTGCTTGAACTGGGAGGCAGAGGTTGCAGTGAGCCGAGATCACACCACTGCACTCCAGCCAGGGCAACAGAGTAAGACTGTCTTAATAAAAATTAAAAAAAATAAAAAAATAAAAAGAATGAGGGAGAGGGCACCGAGGGCACCATTCAGTTTGAAAAAAGGGAAAAGCTAGGGGTGGTGCCTAGGCCTTACTGTCCACACATGCCCTCTGCTGGTAGGGGCAACAGGAGAGACAGAGGCCACCTCTCTGGGAGCTGAGCCTGGACGGTTTTGCCCTGGATCCAGCACGTGGTTTCACTGGCATCCCTGCATGTGCATTTGGAAAGGGTGGCCTGCCGGTGGGTCAGGCTACCTGGAGGACCTGGATGGAGAGTTGGGATCAGTCCCGCCAGCTGGCTCTGAGGAGATCAGCTTCTTCTCAGGCCCATTCTATTGCTATGTCAGTTATTAACCAAGAGTCCTTTTGCTTGTTTAGGTCTAAATACTACTTTCACTGACAGATTCCTCAAGATAATAACAGCACTGGAATTCCCAAGGGATGACTGTCCATTTGTTTCATCTTCAATGATTCTTTTTAAAAAATAAAAGTGACAACAAAAGGAATTGAAAATACAAATCTATTGAATCTATTGTAGAATGTTCCTCCTTTGTTGGTTCTTAAAGCAACACCAATTAAAGCAGCCTTGGCATATCCTTATACTAACATTGTCAAAAGTATATTTAATTATTTACAGCAAATGCCAGTGAGATTACAGTGCAGCTGGTATGTTCACTTGTTGGTGGCATGCGACATTGGCACGCTAGTTGCATAACATGATATTTTAGTTCATCAAGGTGCCATGGTGCTGCTGCAGCCCTTAACTCAGTAATCTGACTCCTGGAAATTTTCCCTCAGGAAATAATTCGGGAGAAGCAAAAAGCTTTCTGTACAAAGATATTTACTGCATCATTATCTGTAATAGCACAAATGGGAAACTCAAATGCTCGACAGCTGTAATGATTCAAAATATTAGAGTATGGCAACTCAGTGGAATATTACGCAGCCATTAAAATGAGCATTAAAAGGTAGGGGATGGCCTTTTTGGCTAAGAAATTTTTAAAAAAAGAAAAAAAGAGAAAGAAACTGTTAGCTATAATGTGCGGTGAAAAGGGAAGCGCATGAAGGGCCACGTTTAATATGATGATAAACACAGGAAATACAAGCGTATGTCCCAAGGGGAGATGCAAGGTAACATGCAAACATCAAGAACAGCTTTGTGAGGGAGTACGATTACTGGGGAATTTCCTGCATTGCAAATGCTCTATCACACCATGCAGTCTTTCCCGCTGCAACAGTAAAAATGTAACAAGCTATAATACATTCAACTAATTGAATTGTTATGCAAAACCCTTTCCCAAGAGGACAGAGGAAGTGCAGAAGAGACTGAAGGAGTAGGTGTCCTGCCCAGGGAGTGTGAGTTATGAGGCCATGGGGTGGGGACACAGTTGGGTGACTAGTGAGCAGGAAGTCAGGGTAGTAGAGCCTAAAGAGGTTTTTTGTTTTGTTTTGTTAAAAAAGACAAGGTCTCACTCTGTTACCCAAGCCGGAGTGCAGTGGCATGATCTCAGCTCACTGCAACTCAGGCTCATCTGCCTCCCGGGCTCAAGCCATCCTCCCACCTCAGCCTCCCTAGTAGCTGGGACTATAGGTATGTGCCACCATGCCTGGCTAAGTTTTGCATTTTTTTGTAGAGATGTTGCCCAGGCTGGAACTCCTTGGACTCCTAGAACTCCTTGGCTCAAGCCATCCTCCCGCCTTGGTCTCCCAAAGTGCTGGGATTACAGGTGTGAGCCACCGCGCCCAGCCCAGCCCAAAGACTTTTAACACCAGTCAGGTCACCCAGAGCCCTGGGCTTTGGAGTCAAACACAGGAGTCTGAGCTCAGATCTACAAGCTGCCTATTGTGACTGAAAGCAAGTACAGGAGCCTCTCTGAGCTTCACTTCCCAGATTCTCATCCAGACATGGTGCTATCTCCCTGTAATGGGTTGAAATGTGTCCCCCTCAAAATTCATATGTTGAAGTCCAAACCCCCAGTATCTCAGAATGCGACTCTCTATGGAGATAGGCCCTTTAAAAAGGTAATTAAGATAAACAAGGTCATATGGCCCAGCACTCTGGGAGGCCAAGGTGGGCGGATCACCTGAAGTCAGGAGTTCGAGACCAGCCCGGCCAACATGGTGGAACCCCATCTCTACTAAAATACAAAAATTTGCTGGGCATGGTGGCATGTGCCTGTAGTCCCAGCTACTCAGGAGGCTGAGGCACCAGAATCACTTGAACCCGGGAGGTGGAGGTTGTATGAGCTGAAACTGAGCCACTTCCCTCCTCCAGCTTGGGTGACAGAGTGAGACTCCATCTCAAAAACAAACAAACAAACAAACAAACCAGCGAGATCATATGAGTGGACCCTAATCCATGTGACTGGTGTCTTCATAAGAAGAGGAGGAGATGAGGACACAAACATATACACAGAGGAAGGACCATGTGAGGACATAGCAAGAAAGCAGCCTTCCACAAGCAGAGGAGGCCTCTGAAACCAAACCTCCCAACACTTGGAACTTGGACTTCCAGCCTCCAGAACTGTGACAGAATCAACTTCTGTTGTTTAAGCCACCAAGGCTGTGGCATTTTGTGATGACAGCCCGGGCTGACTCATGTACTTCTTTATGCAGAGCTGTGAGGATTGTATCTCCAGCACAGGCGGGCACTCAAACGTCATCTGGGGCCAGGAGTGGTGATTCATGCCTGTAATCCCAAAGCCGAAGCAAGTGGATCACCTGAGGTCAGGAGTTCGAGACCAGCCTGGTCAACATAGTGAAACCCTGTCTCTATTAAAAATACAAAAATTTGCTGGACGTGGTGGCAGGCACCTGTAATCCCAGCTACTAGGGAGGCTGAGGCAGGAGAATCGCTTGAACTCGGGAAGCGGAGGTTGCAGTCAGCTGAGATCGCGCCATTGCACTCCAGCCTGGATGACAAGAGTGAAACTCTATGTCCAAAAAAAAAAAAAAAGTTATCTGGAAAAAGTGAGGTAAGGGTCCCAGCACCAGTTGTCCCCACACCACTGCCCTACACAAGGCTGGTGCTAGAAGAGTCAAGTCTGAATGTCCGTCAAGGAATTAGTTTAACTGTGAAGATCTGAATGATAGTGAAGCCCCATCAAAGACAGCTTCTCCTGTGAGTCCTGTCATCACTGTGATCCCTGCAGCAGCTGGGGTGAGGATGGGCGGGACAGACAGCATGGCTATATAGCTTGCAAAATTAAAGTTTAGTGAAGTTGAGTTTCGTTCAAAGTCAAAGAGCAAGCAGCGACTAGAGAAGGGTCAAGAATGCAACATTGTGGCCGGGCGCAGTGGCTCACGCCTATAATCCCAGCACTTTGGGAGGCCGAGGCAGGTGGATCACTTGAGGCCAGGAGTTCGAGACCAGCCTAGCCAACATGGTGAAACCTCATCTCCACTAAAAATACAAAAATTAGCCAGGCATGGTGGTGTGCACCTGTGATTCCAGCTACTCAGGAGGCTGAGGCAGGAGAATCACTTGAATCTGAGAGGCAGAGGTTGCAGTGAGCTGAGATTGCACCACTGGGCGACAGAGCAAGACTCTGTCTCAAAAAAAAAAAAAAAAAAAAAGGAATGCAATATCGTAAGCCTCCAAGCTCCATTTTCCCCCTACTACTAAAAAACAAGCCTCTGATGGATAGACCTGACAACATAAACATTTAGAAATTCCACAGCACCACATAAACAGTGAAAAGATAAGCAACAAAGAAAAAACGCTTGCAAAATATATAACCAACAAAGGAGAAATAATCACAACTAGAATAAACTTCTACAAATCAACAGTTAAATCCACAAATATCCAGAGTAACAATGGCAACAAATATAAATATACAAGTCATGAAATACACACAATGGGTAAACAAACAGATAAGAGTAGACATAGTCTCAGTGAGAATACGGGAAATGCAAAATAGAGCAAGAAAATGCCTTTTCATTCACCCATCAGAGTAACAGTGAGTAAAAAGAATGATGGGGTTGCCTCTGTGGATGATACACACTGTTGGATCATATCAATTTATGCATTCTTTTTGACAGACAATTTTATAGCGTCTGTTGATATTTATCAGGTGTATCCCCTTGTAACATAGCAATTCCACTTCTAGAAATCTATGCAATGGAAAAATTCACACATATGTAAAAGATGCATGTAGAGGAAAATTTGCCACAGCACTTTCTGGAATAGTAATAATGTGAAGAATCTACTGTTCATCAAGAGTAAAATGATTAAATACATTATAATACGCCATGGAATTCTATGCTGTTCTTTAAAAAAATGAGGCCGGGCGTGATGGCTCAAGCCTGTAATTCCAGCACTTTGAGAGGCAGATGCAGGCGGATCACTTGAGTTCAGGAGTTTGAGACTAGCCTGGCCAACATGGTGAAACCCTGTCTCTACCAAAAATACAAAAATTAGCCAGGCATGGTGGTGCACACCTGTAGTCCCAGCTGCTCAGGAGGCTGAGGCAGGAGAATCACTTGAACCTGGGAGGAGGAGGTTGCAGTGAGCTGAGATTGCGCCACTACACTCCAGTCTGGGTGACAGAGTGAGGCTGTCTCAAAAATTAAAAAATAAAAAATAAAAATGAGAAGGCTGGGTGTGGTGGCTCACGCCTATAATCCCAGCACTTTGGGAGGCCAAAGCGGGAAGACTGCTTGAGGCAGGAGTTTAAGACCAGCCTGGGCAACATAGCAAGACCCTCTTTTTACAAAAAATAAAAAATTAGCTAGGTGTGGTTGCATGTGCCTGTAGTTCTAGGTACTTCAGAGGCTGAGGTAGGAGGATGCCTTGAGCCAGGAGGCTGAGACTGCAGTGAGCTATGCTTACACCACTGCACTCCAACATGGGTGACAAAGCAAGACTCTGTCTTTAAAAATTAAAAAAAAAATTGGCTGGGCGCAGTGGCTCATGCCTGTAATCCCAGCACTTTGGGAGGCCGACACCGGCAGATCACCTGAGGTCAGGAGTTTGAGACCAGCCGGGCCAACACGGTGAAACCCCATCTCTACTAAAAACACAAAAATTAGCCAGGTGTGGTGGTGGGCGCCTGTAATCCCAGCTACTTGGGAAGCTGAGGCAGGAGAATCGCTTGAACCTGGGAGGCAGAGGTTGCAGTGAGCTGAGATTGTGCCATTGCACTCCAGCCTGGGCAACAGAGTAAGACTCCGTCTCAAAAATAAATAAATAAATAAAAATTAAAAATAAATTTTAAAAATATAGCCATGCATGGTGGTGCATGCCTGTAATCCTAGCTACTTGGGAGGCTGAGGCACAAGAATCTCTCGAACCTGGGAGGCAAAGGTTGTGGTGAGCTGAGATCGCACCACTGCACTCCAGTCTGGGTGACAGAGCCAGACCCTGTCTCAAAAAAAAAAAAATAAATAAATAAATAAATAAATAAATAAAAATAAAAAATATAAAATTAGAAACTAAAAAGAAATAAAAGAGGTATATTTGTATCAACATGTAAAGATCTCCAAAATACATTAATAAGGCAAAAAGCAAGCTCCTAATCAGTATGTACAGTACAATCTCATTTTTATATATGTCAGTGTGTGGGGGGTTGCATGTACTTATATGGCTTTGAAAATGCATGGGAAAAGATCTGGAAAATACCACTACTGACAAATCGGTGCGTATATCTCTAGGGAGAGGAGGCAGATGGGGAGGGGTCATGAAAGATGACTAAATTTTATGTTATAAATTTTAAAATCTTGAAATGTTTCACAATCTTGTGTTTCCTAACTGAAATTAATGTCTTAACAAATTACAATTGGACAGAGTGTGCCAGGATCAACTCCGGCTCACACTGAAACCCGTGAAGCCCTACGAGTGACTCTCCAATGGTGGAAGGTCAGGCATATAGAAGGATACTCCTTGGGTGAGTTTGCAGGCAGGAGGGCCCAGAGATCACATCAGAGAAGCCACCACATCAGTGCACACAGACCAACCTGGCAGGCAGCAATCAGAGAGGGGCTGGATCATTTGGCGCACCCGTGGCACAATTCCTATGAGGCGGAGGAGCAGAGCCGCCCATGGTGATGGGCCCTGCAAAGAATGGACACAGCTGCAACCAGGTGTGGGGGCAGGGGCTCAGGTATGGCATCTGTCTTTTGGCCAGGCGGCAGGCCTCACCTCACCGTCTGCAGCCAGGCTTCTGGCAGAAGCTCATGGTCGTGGACACCAGTTTCCTTGAGATGAATGGCTGTGGCTGCCCAGGAGAGGCTACCTGTGTAGGTGTCCAGGCATGCATCCGCATTCACCTCTTCAGGTCTGCTCTGGACAGCATGGCTTAGAGAGGTGTCAGGAGAGGTACCAGACATGGATAGAGGGTGTCATAAGCAAGTGTACACAGAAGACACAGGGAAAGGCAAGAAACGACAAGTCGTCCCTGAGTCCAGTGGCCCTGTCTGATGCCCTCCATAGGCCGCTTCCTGTGGAAGGTCTGAGTCACACCAACCACCCCTCTTTGAAACACCCTGGTCCTCTTGCCACATATCCACTGTCTTCTAACCTCCTCTGTCCTCACTTGAGGACATGAGTCAGTCCTCTCTCTCATCCTCTTCTCACCCCATGATGGGCCCAAGCGAGGGTGTCCACGTCCATAGCTCCATATCCTATCCCCCGTTCACATTTCCCCGTCGGTAGCACCAGCACAGTCTTGCCCCTCCAAGCTGTAGAGCTCCACTGTCTCTTGGATGTCTCCCACATTCCACCTGTCCCCAGCTAAGCCCGACATCTCTCCTCTGCTCCCTCCTAACTTTTTCCTCTCCAGACAATTCTTTCTTTTCCCAGGCACCAGCCAGAGACCTGAGGGTCAGTTCCTGCACTTTCTCCTTCTCCTTGTGTCCCTATAGGCAACGAATCCCCACGTCCTTACAAATCATTTGCAAATCCATATCCTCTTCTTCACCTCGACCAGCCACACCTCTAGCTCACTTCTGAGGTCTCAGCTTCCATGTGGTACCCCTTCAGATCCATCTTCCGTGACATTATGGAGATGATCTACTAAAAATACCATCTGCTCCCTGTCATTTCTCTTCCATAGCTCCCTCATATGAACAGAGGCAAGTTCAAATTCGAAGCCCTTTGCAAACCACAGCCTACTAGGAGCTAAGCCTTGTGGGGCACAGCACTCCCCAGTCGCAGGCCTTGGCTCCACCGGCTGCTCTCTGCTCTCATGCCTTCACTCACGGGGCCTGAGATAACCTGCCTTTTGCTCTCTGGTGGACTTCTGCTCATCTCTGAACGTGGGGTATGAGCCTTCCCTCCCCCAAGAAGCCTTCCTTGACAGTTGCCACCCCAGCAAGGGGCTGGAAGGCTGCTTGGTGGAGGGCCCTTCTCAGAGTCTTCACCACACACTTTTAGATTTCTGGCGGCACTCACCACACTGACTCATAAGGCTCCACTGAAGAGTCTGTCTCCCCGAAAAATATCCAGCACCTGGGCTGCGAAGGAGTCCTACTCACTGTATTAGTTTCCCAGGGCTGCCAAAAATACCGTGGCCTAGAACAACAGAAAGTTATCTGCTTGCTGTTCTGGAGGCCAGATGTCTAAAATCAAGGTGTCAGCAGGGCCACATTCCCTACGAAGGCTCTAGGGGAGAATCCTTCCTTGCCTCTTCCAGCTCCTGGTAGCCTCAGGTGTTCCTTGGCCGTGGCAGCAGAATTCCAGTCTCTGCCTCTGACTTCACACGACCTTCCCCTCTCTGTGTCTTTACCTGGTGGTCTCCTCTGTGTGTGTGTCCAAGTCCACATTTTCTTTTTTTCTTTTTCTTTTCTTTTTTTTTTTTTTTGAGATGAAGTCTCGCTCTGTCACTCAGGCTGGAGTGCAGTGGCACGATCTCAGCTCACTGCAACCTCTGCCTTCTGGGTTCACGCCATTCTCCTGCCTCAGCCTCCCGAACAGCTGGGACTACAGGTGCCTGCCAGCACGCCTGGCTAATTTTTTGTATTTTTAGTAGAGACAGGGTTTCACCACGTTAGCCGGGATGGTCTCGATTTCCTGACCTTGTGATCCGCCCCCCTCAGCCTCCCAAAGTGCTGGGAATACAGGCGTGAGCCACCGCACATGGCCTAAGTCCACACTTCTCTCTTCTCACAAGGACATCAGGCATATTGGATTAGGAATCACCCAAAAGACCTCATCTTGACTTGATTCCATCTGCAAAGATCCTATTTCCAAACAAAGTCATGTTCAGAGGTACAGGGGCTTAGGATTTCAACATCTCTTTTGTTTCTCTTTTGAGACAGGGTCTCACTCTATCACCCAGGCCAGAGTGCAGCGTGTCGATCACAGCTTACTACAGCCTTCACCTCCTGAGCTCAAGTGTTCCTCCCACCTCAGTGTCCTGAGTAGCTGGGACTGTAGGAGCACCCCATCATGTCCAGCTAATTTTTTTTTATTTTCATTTTTTGTAGAGACAGGATCTTGCTATGTTGCCTGAGCTGGTCTTGAACTCCTGGGCTCAAGTAATTCTGCCTCCTTGGCCTCCTAAAGTGCTGGGAATATAGGTGTGAGCTACCATACCTAGTTTAACATATCTTTTGGGGGGACCTCCCTGTGTCTTCTGTGTATACCTTGCTCATGACAATTCAACCCACAACACTCGCTTTAGCATTATTGCTGCCCCACACTGTACCTGGCCCACAGTAAAATTCGGCTGGCTGGGCATAGTGGCCCACACCTGTAATCCCAGCACTTTGGGAGGAAGAGGCAGGAGGATCGCTTGAGCCTAGGAGTTCCAGACCAGCCTAGGCAACACAGCAGGATTTTGTCTCTACAAAAACATAAAAATAAATTAGCTGGGCATGGTGGCATGTGCCTGTAGTCCCAGCTACTCAGGAGGCTAAGGCAGGAGGATCACTTGAGCTTGGGACGTTGAGGCTACAATGAAGTGTAAAACTGTGACTGCATCACTGCACTCCAGCCTGGGCAACAGAGAAAGACCACCAAAAAAAAAAAAAAAAAGAAAACAAAAGACCCAGCTGATCCCTTGAATAGCTGACTGAGCAAGCATGCTCTGGATTTAGGCAGGGAAAGAAAACTCAGGAAGCTCAGGGGAGGGAGGAAGGTGGCTTGGAGGAGGCAGCTCTAGAGCTGGAGGTGGGAGAGGGAAGGGACATGACCACGTGGGAGAGAAGAGCAGGCCCAGCTGCTGTGTGAGAGGCAGGGAGCTGGGTCAGTCTGCAGAAAGCCCTTCCAGGCCAGGTTGAGGCATCTGCCTTCATCCTGGAGGCAGTAGTGGGCGAGGCAAGGGTCAGCAGGAAAGCAGTGCTGACAGCAGAATCTGTGTTCCTGAAATATTAATCTGCTTGTGCACATAGGGGTAAGTCTACAAGGGACCCTATGCAGGGAGGTACCCCGGTTGAAGGGCATTGCAAAGAGTCAGTAATGAGGAGCCCAATCAGGGCAGTGGCAGCATGACTTGAGGGAAGCGACAGAATTCAGAGAAAATGTGGTAGAGAATGGACAGGGCATGGCCTCAGGCGGCAAGAAGAGGAAGGAGTTGAGTCTCGCAGGGGCAGGGGCTGGGGTTCAGAGTAGGAGACATAGGAGGATGGGGTCAGTAACTGAAAATGGCAAACTAGGAAAAGGAGCACACCTGCAGGAATAGCACAAGGTTTCAGCACCATGAAATGCCATTCATGAAAAGCAAGCTCACGGGTATACTCATTAAGTAACCATCGAGGAACGAGGCACGGTATGTGTGCAAAACAGCTATAAAAGTTCGCACAGGCCTCGTAAACAATTCAAGTTTATGGGCAATAACTGCATCTTTTTATTTCAATGCCTGGAACTCAGGCTGTTGGCAGCAGGTGCTCTTGCAGAAAGAACTCAAGTCAAGGGAACCAAAAACTCAACTGAATAACCTTTAAATTATCTCATCACCCGGGAAATGGAAATCAATGCAGTCTGCAAACGGCAATCGTGTGCCAGCAGGGGCCAGATGGAGCTGCTAGGTGGGGAGGGAGAAAAAGGAGCTGTCCAGCTCAGTGGTATCTCTAGGATCCATGGAGGTCCCTGGACTTGGGCAGCCCTTTCTGACAGAGCCACCAGTAACACCCAGGCTTTCCGCAGAGGCACTGAGGAGCAGTCCATTAGGAGGGGCTCCTGTCCAGGGCAGTGGAATAAAGATCTCTGTCCCCCCCCCTCAACACCTCCATGGATGAGTCATTTCCTCTCTGGGCCTCAAGCTCTTCATTCACATCATGAGAGGTTGGCCTAGTTGATTTCCAGCAGCTCTGCTCCACCTTCTAGCTCTGTTTACTGCTGCGGCTGCTGCCCCAGCTGCTGAGATCACAAGCCCTATCCTGGAGACAGGATGATGTGGCAGGCCAGGAAGGAAAGGTACCTGACACCAGCTCCTCCCCACTGCAATTCTGCCTGGCTGGCCCTAACCCCGGCTTATTATTCCTCCTCTTGCCACCAAGCAATGGGGCGCTCTCATCCCAATGTGAAAAGAGAGCACTGGATTGTGAGCCTGGAGACTGGGGTGACTCCGGCTCTGCTGCCCCTGCTTTCTGTATCATCAGTTCATCTGTGAGGTCCTCTCCTCATGCTGTAGAGGCAGGGCCAGAGTCAGACCTTGGGCACTACGATCTGTCTGAGCCTCAGTCTCTTCATTTGTATAATAAGGATGGCAATGGTTCTCCTCTCACAGGGTCATGATGATGATTGAGTTACTGCAGGAAAGCCTGGCCTGAAACAAGCACCTTCCCATTTTTGCTGCTATTACCACAGGGCATACAGGACAGAAGCAGGAAGAGACACATATCACTGGAGGAAACCCAGTACCAGAAAGATAGAACATCAGGACAGAGAAGCCTCTCCATGTAACAAAACCTCCCTTGCCACAAAGCCTTTCTTGGAAGGGGTTTCTCTGAACAGACCCTCAAGGCCTTTGGCATCTAGGCTTCATTCTCCCGGAGGGAACAGTTCCTTTGTCCTTTTACCCAAACTCCAGGGCTGGCCAGACAATGTTCCTGGATGACAACAGACCCGAGAAAAGTCCCTACCTTGGGAACACCACTTCCATCAGGCCTAGGCCACCTCAAGCTATTGAGTCCTTTCATGGCCTTCACAGTTTGAACACAAACACAAATTTGAGGTAATGTTAGCTAAACACACTCAAGTTACTTTAATACCCAGTGGAGGTAGACAATGGCAAGGAATATTTAGAATAACATTGAGCACCCACATGCCAATCCTGTGCAAACCAGCCAGGTATTATTTTCTCCATTTTACAAATGATAAAACAGAGGCTTATAGAGGTTAAATCATTGTATACAATTAATAATAGGTTAAAATCAGGATTCAAACTCAGGTCTCCCAATCTGCAAAGCTGGATCTCTTTTCACTCATTTACACCACATGGCTGTTGCCACCATCCCTAACATTTAACTATTCTACCAGGAACCCAAGATCAATTGCTTTCACCAAAATGAAATGTGTTCTCTTGACAAATAGTCATCACTACATCTTTGTTTGCTGCCTTGAGAAATCCAGACAGAAGTAGTGTTCATATTTTTCATGCACGTTTTAAAACTGTGCATAAATGCAGGCTTGCATGTGATGCAAGCCAGTCAGGACTTCTGAACAGAGACTGTGAGCTGGATCTAGGACTGCGTATCAATCACCCGGGGTCAACCCTCAAATAGTATCTTCCTCAGTTACAGAAGAGAACTTGATCCTACTTTAATTATTGAGGAGGTTTTAAGTTCCTCAGACTATGGGTTAAAATATATATATAGATCGATCTCACTCAGTGGAAAACTTTTTTGGTTATAAATGTAATTTTCAAAACAAATAACAGGCAAGGCTCAAATACACAATTTTCCCAAAACAAAATCGCATAATGGCAGGGCAACTGCTTAGTTGCCCTGCCATTATGCTTCCGGACTTCATATTTTTATGAAACAAGTCAGCAAGAATGTCAAGTACAGTCATGAGTCAGCCATCCTTCCAGACAACCATTCTCTAAAGAGGTTCATTCATCTGGCCAAAATATAAAGTGTTTATATGGTAGTTAAAAAATACTTTTGGGTGGAAAAAAGTGGTCAAGAACAATGTAAATCAAGGATATGTCAGATGTGCAGTTATTATACTTTTCCCTTACGACCTTCCCTCTCTACAGA
This sequence comes from Theropithecus gelada, assembly GCF_003255815.1. Classification (NCBI taxonomy): domain Eukaryota; kingdom Metazoa; phylum Chordata; class Mammalia; order Primates; family Cercopithecidae; genus Theropithecus; species Theropithecus gelada. Next base: position 19,692,107 of record NC_037678.1, read on the forward strand.
ACATTGGTGAGAAACAAATGGTACCTGGGTACCAAGTGGTCTGCTTTATGCAAGTAATGCTAACACATTCTTGGCATGCATTTCCATCAGCACTGCAGCACCACTGCAGCTCACACTGACCCTAAAACCAGCACATCATCTCACATATCTTCCCCCCTTCTCTTTCATTTCATCGGCACCATCAGGCATCCAATGATCCAAGGAAGCTGCCCACCAGAGTCATTTCTGATGTACACAGCTTAAGCTAGACAGACGGAACAAAACACAGACCTCAGTCCTCCAGCAATGAACTTGTCAAGATCCAGAAGCTTCATTTACATCCATTGGGTTAGAACAGGCGTCTCACGCAGCTTGGAATCTAGCACAACTAGACATTTCCAGGGCCCTGGAGGATGGTCCCACTAATTCCACCTCCCCTGTCCACTCCCTCTCCTCCCTAGCACACCAAATGCCCTTTGTCTAGGCAGTAAAGCCCCCCAGAAGCCCACCCATCCAGTTCTAGGAGTTAAGACATCTATCTGTCTGACCTTGCCAGGTGATGGAGATGGGAACCGAATGCTGGTAGGATCGAAGGCAGAGGTGACCCATCAAGTTTAAACACATCTCCCCCTTCAGCAGATGGCTCAAGGCAGAAGGGGGGCAGCTGTAGGGGCTGAGGAAGCCCAAAGCTCCTCTGGCTGGGTAGTTGCCCAGTGTGACCCCGAACTGCTTACTCAGAGGCACAGGCTGGCTGGAGAAGGGCTTTTCCTGTGACAGGCACCACTGGAGTTTAAAATCCCTTTTGCTTGCTGGGAACACCACACACACACACACACACACACACACACACACACACACCCCACTGGCAGGCAGTGTCTGCCCAGTATCCACTCCAGAGCTCCTCTGCCTGAGTCCAGCTCACTTATAACAGCCAGGTGCACTGAAGTGACCCTCGCACTGAAGCCCCGATCATGGCAGCTCAGGTGCCTATGGAGACTGGAAGGAGGCAGGGAAAGGGCTTTAATTCTCGCCTGTAGCCCCAGTGAAGGCTGAAGCTTGCCTTCCCCTGCTAAAAGATGGCTGGCCTCTGGGCTGAATTCCAGTGGCTAGGTTGCTCGGGGCCAGGCCTCTGAACAGAGACCAGAGACGGGAAGGTGTCCCCCCTGTGGCACCAGCCTAGTCAAACAGCTTTTCCTGGTACCTTGTTGTGGGCTGCACCCAAGGTGGAGAGGAGGACATGCCTTGTGACTGTCTGGCTTCTGGCTAAACCCTTTGTCCCCTGGCTTGTGAGGGCAGAGGGGTCTGCCCTCTATCCCAGGACGGGGAAAGTGCGGAGGCATAGCTCTGAGCCCTTAGCCCTGAAAGCTGCTCAAGATCTGGGCTGGAAGAAATTTACAACGGGGAAGGGAAAATTTAAAGCCCAAGAGATCCCATGCCCCAGGACCCGTCCACCCCATCCCTGTTACGCCCGCCCTGACTCACCCCAGGGAGGGGCTCTCGGGTGTGGACGTGGGTCCTGCCCCGAGGCTGCGAGGGCTCTTGCAGCTGCTGCTGCTGCCGCCGCCGCCGCCGCCGCCGCCTTCCCGCCGCCGCGCTCTCAGTCCATCTGGGTGCAGTGCCGGCTGCCACCGCCTCTCCGAGCCTGGGAGAAGGAGGGCGGTCCCGGGATTGGGTGTGCGCTGCCCGGCGGCCCCGGGTCCGCCTCCCTGCCGCGGGCGCCGCTTCAGCACCGCGGACAGCGTCCAGCCCGCGCGCTCCGAGAGCAGCCGGACCGAGAGGAGCCGTGCGCCCGCTCCGCCCGCCCGTCAACCTGAGCGCTGCAAGGGCGCGCCGCGCTACGTTCTCATTCCTCCAGCCTCCTCCCCACCGCCCGAGGAGGCTCCCTCCGCCCCCTGGAACACTGCTCCGAGAGGGATGAGAGCCGTGCGAAGCCACCGATCGGTCCCCCGGAGGATCCGGCGCGCCTCAGCCAGCCCTATCCCAAGCCTGGATTAGCTTTCTTCTGTCGCCCAGAGGGCTAAACAAAGCCGAGCTCTCCGTGGCGGGCCGCAGGCGGGCAGTGGAAGGCGCACCTCAGCCTCTTAAAACGCCCGAGCGTGGCCCGGAACCCGACCCGACACTAAGGGCACTATCGCACCCCAATCGAGTGCCGGCCCTTTGCATGGACCCAGCAGGGGAGGGGCTCTTGGATGGCCCATGGCTCCAGCCCTCATTTCTCCAGTCATATGCTACCTGGGGTTGCAAGAAGTGATCCAGTTACAGGCGAGTCTATCTCGGGAACTAGGGGAGATGGGGTCCCATCCCCACTTGGAATCCAATTCCCTCTCCCAGCAACAACCAAACAGACGGGACTGCTAGAGCCTGATGACATCTCGCAGAACCGCTTCCACATTCTGTTCAAACCCTTCCCACGCCTCCTCCTGCCCAGCCAGGAAAGTCCCTGGGGGTCATTGGTTCTGACTTGGCCTCTGCCACAGACCAGCAACAGGACTCAGGCCACCTGAGTCTCAGTTTCTCCTCTGAAACATGAGGGTGGGATGGGGCTCCTTCTGGTTCCAGGCTCTGCCTACTTCATGGCCTCCCTCAGGCCTTTCTGGAGTCCAAGATGAGGATACCCTACTTTCACTGAACTAAATGGGAAACTCCCGTCATTTATTTATTCACTGATTCCATTTATGTAGAGACAGGGTCTTGCTCGATCACCCAGGCTGGAGTTCAGTGACATGATCATAGCTCACTGCAGCCTTGAACTCCTGGGCTCAAGCGATCCTCCTACTTCAGCCTCCTAAATAGCTAGGACCACAGATGTGCACCACCATATCCAGCTAGGATTTTGTTGTTGTTGTTGAAATGGGGTCTTGCTGTGTTGTCCAAGCTGTTCTCAAACTCCTGGCCTCAACTGACCCTGCTGTCTCAGCCTCCCCAAAGCACTGAGATTACAGGTGTAAGCCACCGCCCATAGCCCTGCCTAATGCTTTTTAAAGCAACCACAACTTTTTAATGTCACATTAATTCAAATCCAAAGACACCTTGATTTTTACCATTTGGTGAGCTCCCACTTTGAAGGAGAAAGATAGAATAGAATGCATTCAAGTTGAGGTTAATAATTGCTGTCCAAGCAGGCATAGGGGCCTCTGCTCAAACATTCATTGGCCACGGCTGCTACAAAAAGATCATGGAGCCAAAACATTCATGCAGGGCATAAGTGGAACAGGAGTGGGCCTTTATCATTTAGGAAATGTGCTAGGCAGGAGGCAAGGGCTCCTTCAGATTTCACATCAAAGAAAGGAAGCACATTCCACATATGGTACCTTAAAAAAAAAAAAAAAAAAAAAAACAAAAAACCACTACCTCTACTTGAAAATTACTTCCAAGAGCTTATTTTTCTTTCTTCTCTTTTTTTTTTTTTTTTTTTTTTTGAGACGGAGTCTCGCTCTGTCGCCCAAGCTGGAGTGCAGTGGCGCGATCCTGGCTCACTGCAAGCTCCGCCTCCTGGGTTCACGCCATTCTCCTGCCTCAGCCTCCTGAGTAGCTGGGACTACAGGCGCCCGCCACCGCGCCCGGCTCATTTTTTGTATTTTTAGTAGAGACGGGGTTTCACCGTGGTCTCGATCTCCTGACCTTGTGATCCGCCCGCCTCGGCCTCCCAAAGTGCTGGGATTACAGGCGTGAGCCACCGCGCCCGGCCCTTTCTTCTCTTTTTTTAAGTAGTATACTGTCAAAACTCAATGACAAGAAACAAATCAGTGCTCACGAGCACCAGGTTACATGGGCTTCCTGCTGCAATGGTCACAGGTATTAAATGTGGGGACAGGGTACACAATCACCTCCCAAACACCTGTTCGCCAAGTGGACAAGTCTTTATGCATTTCCTCATTTGGAATGGAATTCCTGGAAGGTTTTATGACAAAAGGTTTCTTCAATTTAACTCCGTTAATAGTCTAACTTATAAAACATTCAGAATTCACCAGCATGTCTATAACCCCACCTTCCAGGAGACCAGTGAGGAATCCAGAGAAGCCCATTTCTAAACACACTCACACAGAGACAGACACCCAAACACACACCATTAAAACAAAGCTTAGAATTTCCACTGACATGCCCACAAACTGAAGACCCCAAAAGATTCAGGGTTTGGAACCAACGCAGACAACCCAAGCCACACAGCAAGATTTTAAATCTCAGTTCAGTTACCCCATTCTTTTCTGGGTTCTGGAAAAGCCAAAGAACCAGAACACATACCATTGATTCTCACGCACAAAGGCCAGAAGACACTACTGCCCCAGGCTGTCTTCTACCTTCTGCCCCTCGCCACTACACATACTTATCCCGGCAGGTAGACTGTGACTTCCATTGCTGCTGACAACTAGTAAACCACCCCCAACCTGCCTGGAACGCCACCTGTATCACCAATGTTGCTGTCAAATCTAAAGCAAATCCCCCATCCACCCTCCCAGCCCAGCTGTGCTTTGCTCTCTCAGGTGTTCTCTGAAGACAGAAGCATGTCCATGGCTCATCCCTTCCTCCTCCCTCACAACCAGCCTGCTCCAGGTTCTACCAGTGCTTCCTTGGCTCACCATTTCCTTCTGACACTTCTGGAGGCCTGGACCCAGCCCTCTTCCTCTCTCCTTCATCCCACATGGCAGCCTCTTCCCTGGGTCCCTGCCTCCTCTCTTAAGCTCCTCCAGAAAATCCGCAAGAGTTCTTGCCTTCTGGTTTTGTGAGGGGCCTGTCAGTTCCCAGCAAAGTGTCCACAATACCACTAAGAGGGGCTTAGTAGCTCTTGAATGAGCAAACCCAGCCCAGGAAATCCTAAGAATGGCATAATTTTAAATCTGCTTTGGAATTTTGTCTAATTCATATTCCCCGTTGCCCCTATTCTCACCCCCAGCCCAGCCTCTGCCAAGACAATGCTTGGGAAGACAGCCCAGCCCAGGTCTGTCTTACTGGTAGGCATGATGGAAAGAGGCTCTAGGTTGCTGGAAAATTCAAAGATCAAGTTCCTTGCTGTAGGCAATAAAGACAAATGGGCACTGGGAAGGCATTCTGTAATAGGTTATTACATAGCCATATTCAGGACCCTTTCAAACTCTGCAAACTAAATGTCAGGGCAAATAGGAACCCACAAAACAGGTGGCCTATTCTCCCCACAGTAATGCTTCAAAATACAGGAGCTGCCAGTGATGAACTGCTCCACAGGAGTAGTGAAGAGGATGGGTAAGCCACATACATTTTCTGCAGAATGAAAAATGCATTTGCCACTTCTATCAAAATAGTAACTGACATAACACTATTCTAAGAGCAAAGCAAACTAACAACTAGCTTTTAAAAGCATCAGATGTGGAGTCAAGCCTAGGAGGTACTTTCAACTCTGTCACTACAAAACCCAGGGCAAGTTGCCCTTTGTCTTTGGGCCTCAGTTTCCTCATCTGTAATAAGAAGGCATTGAATTAACTACTGCCTGCAGTATCTTTCAGTCCTAAAACTCCAATGGCTCTTCAGAAATAAACCTCTGCAGGCTGGGAGCGGTGGCTCACGCCTGTAATCCCAGCACTTTGTGAGGCCAAGCCAGGCGGTTCTTCGAGACCAGCTTGTTCAACACGGTGAGACCCCGTCCCTACTAAAAATACAAAAATTAGCTGGGTGTGGCGGCCGGCGCCTGTACTCCCAGCTACTTGGTAGGTTGAGGCAGGAGGATGGCCTGAACCTGGGAGGCAGAGGCTGCAGTGAGCTGAGATTGTGCCACTGCACTCCAGCCTGGGTGACACAGGGAGACCCTGTCTCAAGAGAGAGAGAGGAAGGAAGGAAGGAAGGAAGGAAGGAAGGAAGGAAGGAAGGAAGGAAGGAAGGAAGGAAGGAAGGAAGGGAGGGAGGGAGGGAGGGAGGGAGGAAGAAAGAAAGAAAAAAAGAAAGAAAGAAAGAAAGAGAGAGAGAGAGAAAGAAAGAAAGAAAGAAAGAAAGAAAGAAAGAAAGAAAGAAAGAAAGAAATCTTTGCATATATGGTTAAATTATTTCTTTTTTCTTTTTTTTTGAAATGGAGTCTCACTCTATCACCCAGGCTGGAGTGTAATGGCACGATCTCGACTCACTGCAACCTCCGCCTCCTGGGTTCAAGTGATTGTCCCACCTCAGCCTCTCGAGTAGCTGGGACTACAGACATGTGCCACCATGCCCAGCTAAAGTTTGTATTTTTTAGTAGAGACAAGGTTTCACCATGTTAGCCAGGCTGGTCTTGAACTCCTGACCTCAGGTGATCCGCCTGCCTTGGCCTCCCAAAGTGCTGGGATTACAGGTGTGAGCCACCATGCCCAGCTGATCAAATGACTTCTGACAAGTGTGCCAAGACCATTCAGTAGGGAAAAAATAGTCTTTTCAACAAATGTGAAAAGTGTGTATCCACATACTGAAGAATGAAATCAAACCTTTACCTAACACCATATACAGAAATTAACTCAAATCGATCAAAGACTGAAATGTAAGAGCTGAAACTATAAAACAGTTATAAGCAAAATCTTAGTACAAGAGCTTCACAACATTGGAATTGGCAAACACTTCTTGGGTATGACACCAAAAGCACAGACAACAACAAAAATAGACAAAATGGACTTTGTGAAAATTTAAAAATTTATGCCTCCAAGGACACTATCAACAGAGTTAAAAAAAAAAAATCCGGCCGGGCGCGGTGGCTCAAGCCTGTAATCCCAGCACTTTGGGAGGCCGAGACGGGTGGATCACGAGGTCAGGAGATCGAGACCATCCTGGCTAACACAGTGAAACCCCGTCTCTACTAAAAAAATACAAAAAACTAGCCGGGCGAGGTGGCGGGCGCCTGTAATCCCAGCTACTCCGGAGGCTGAGGCAGGAGAATGGCGAGAACCCGGGAGGCGGAGCTTGCAGTGAGCTGAGATCCGGCCACTGCACTCCAGCCCGGGCTACAGAGCAAAACTCCGTCTCAAAAAAAAAAAAAAAAAATCCACAGAATGTGAGAAAATATTTGCAAATCATATATATGATAAGGGATTAATAGTCAGAATACAGAATTCCTAAAACTCAACAACAAAAAACCCAATCCGATTCAAAAATGGGCAAAGGACTTGAGTAGACATTTCACCAAAGAAGACACACAAATGGCCAATATGTACATGAAAAGATGCTTGACTTCACTAATCATTAGAAAAATGCAAGTCAAAAGCACAATGAGATACCACCTTATACCCATTAGGATGGCTACCATCAAAAAATTGAAAATAACAAGTGTTGGCAAGGATGTGGAGAATTTGAAACTCAGCGTTGGTGGAAATATAAAATGGTGCAGCAGCTGCTGTGGAAAATAGTGCAGAGGTTCCTCAAAATATTAAAAATAGGATTATCATTTGAGCCAGCAATTCCACTTTTGGGCATATACCAGGGTCTCAAAGAGATATGTGTACACCAATATCCACAGCAGCATCAGTTGGGTGTGGTGGCTCACACCTATAATCCTAGCACTTTGGGAGACCAAGGTGGGTGGATTGCTTGAACTCAGGAGTTTGAGACCAGCCTGGGCAACATGACAAAACCCCATCTCTCCACAAAAAAATACAAAAATTAGCCAGGCATGGTGGCAGGCGCCTGTAGTCCTAGTTACTCAGGAGGCTGAGGTGGGAGGATCACCTAAATCCAGGAGGTTGAGGCTGCGGTGAGCCTTGATTGTGCCACTGCATTCTAGCCTGGGTGAGACCCTGTCTCAAAAAAAGTTAATTAAATAAAAATAAATAAATAGGGCCAGGCGTGGTGGCTCATGACTATAATCCCAGCACTTTGGGAAGCCGAGTGAGCCAATCATGAGGTCAAGAGTTTGAGACCAGCCTGGCCAACATGGTGAAACCCTGTCTCTACCAAAGATACAAAAAATTAGGCGGGTGTGGTGGCACATGCCTGTAATCCCAGCTACTCGGGAGGCTGAGGCTGGAGAATCGCTTGAACCCAGGAGGCGGAGTTTGTAGTGAGCCAAGATTGCACCACTGCACTCCAGCCTGGGCGACACAGGGGAGACTCTGTCTCAAAAAAAATAAAATAATAAATAAATAAATAAACATAGCAGCATTGTTTACAATAGCTAAAACATGGAAGACACAAAATGTGGTCTATCCATACAATGGAATATTGGTTAGCCTCAAAAAGGAAGGAAATTCTATCACATGCTACAGCATGGAAAAACCTGGAAGACATTATGCTAAGGGAAATAGATCAGTCACAAAAAGACAAATACCATATGATTCCACTTATATGAGGTACCTAGAATAGTCAAATCCAAACAGACAAAGTAGAATGGTGGGAGCCAGGGGCTAAAGGGAGTGGGGCATGGGGAGTTACTGTTTCATGGGTCAAAAGTTTTGGAAACTAAAAAGAGTTTGGGAGATGGATAGGTGGATTATTGGTGGTCATGGATGCACAACAACACTAATATATTTAATGCTACTGAATATTACACTTAAAAGTGGTTAATATTGCCGGGCGCGGTGGCTCACGCCTGTAATCCCAGCACTTTGGGAGGCCGAGGCGGGCGGATCACAAGGTCAGGATATCGAGACCACGGTGAAACCCCGTTTCTACTAAAAATACAAAAAAATAAAAAAAATAAAAAAAATAAAATTAGCCGGGCGCGGTGGCGGGCGCCTGTAGTCCCAGCTACTCAGGAGGCTGAGGCAGGAGAATGGCGTGAACCCGGGAGGCGGAGCTTGCAGTGAGCCGAGATTGCGCCACTGCACTCCAGCCTGGGCGACAGAGCGAGACTCTGTCTCAAAAAAAAAAAAAAAAAAAAAAAAAAAAAGTGGTTAATATGGTAAATGTTATGATTCGTGTATTTTCCTACAACAAAAACAAATTTTGGCTGGGTGCTGTGGCTCACGCCTGTGATCCCAGCATTTTGGGAGGCCAAGGCGGGTGGATCACTTGAGGTCAGGAGTTCGAGACCAGCCTGGTCAACATGGTGAAACCCCTGTCTCTACTAAACATATAAAAATTAGCTGAGCTTGGTGGCATGCGCCAGTAATCCCAGCTACTCGGGAGGCTGAGATACGAGAATCGCTTGAACCTGGGAGGTGGAGGTTGCAGTGAGCTGAGGTGGCGTCACTGCACTCCAGCCTGGGCGACAGAGTAAAACTCTGTTTCAAAAAATAAATAAATAAATAAATAAATAAGTATTTTAAAAAATTAAACTCAATTGTTCTTATCTAAAGCACACATATTAACAAAGAATAGAAGAGAATTTAAAATAACATAGGGTAGTAGCGTTTAACATCAAAGTTATTTCCCTTGTAAATGTGTTTATGTTTACAATGTTCTAAAACTTGAGATTCATAAGGAGTAAAAACAGGAAAAATAAATTCAACCCTGATCACCATCCTTGTGTCCTTGGTTAACCAAGGGGCCCTCAATGAGGTGGATCCAGCCCAGGAGATCAGCATTTCCCTCAGCAGTCACCAAGCAGCTATCTCCACATAAAGCCGGGGCCTTATGTGGCTGTCCTCCTAGACCCTAGGAAGTTCTCAAAGACTCAATGCCCTCCCTGCAAGAAGCCCATGGCAATCAGGGCAATCAGAGAAAATACCACACAAGAGAAATGTAAACTTTCAAAAATACAGATGGCTGAAATGTCAAAAACCAGTGAGAAAAACCACTTGGCATATCTAGGGTATTCAAAGCAGCTTGATTGGCAAGGAGCCAACTTGAATATAATTATGATTAATAAGTTTTTAAAAAAGGAAAGACAAAGGACAAAATGGATGACTATATGGAGCATTTCAACAGAACTGGAAATCTATACAAGTAATCAAATAGACATTCCAAGATTTAAAAACATCTGAAGTTAAGAATGCATTGGAGGCCAGGCAGGGTGGCTCATGCCTGTAATCCCAGCACTTTGGGAGGCTGAGGCAGGCGGATCACCTGAAGTCGAGAGTTTGAGACCAGCTTGACCAACATGCAGAAACCCCATCTCTACTAAAAATACAAAATTAACCGGGCATGGTGGCACATGCCTGTAATCGCAGCTACTTGGGAGGCTGAGGCAGGAGAATCGCTTGAACCTGGGAGGTGGAGGTTGCGGTGAGCCGAGATCGCACCACTGCACTCCAGCCTGGATAAAAGGAATGCATTGGATAGGTTTAACAGCACAATGGATTAGGCTGAAAGCCGGCTGGTCAATAAAAAATATCTAGAGAGAATAAAGAATGGAAAAGATGGAAGAGTGCATAAAGACATGGTTCAAAAAGTCTAACATACATGTAATTTGTGTCCCTTAAGAGGAAGTGAGAAGAGAGAACAGATTCAGAAGCAGTTGTGGATGAAATAACAGTGATGAATTTTCCCAAATAAGGTGAAAGACATTAACCCACAGATTCAAGAAGCTCAATGAGCCCCAAGAAGGAGAAACAAAACAAAACCTTATCTATACACATCATAGTCAAAGCCCTGAAGACCAAAGATAGAAAATCTTAGGTCAGTCCCAGTGGCTCACACCTGTAATCCTAGCACTTTGGGAGGCTGAGGTAGGAGGATCATTTGAGCTCAGGAACTCAAGATGAGCCTGGGAAGATGATGAGATCCCATCTCTACAAAAAAAGTTAAAACATCACCTGGGTGCAGTGGTGTGTACCTGTAGTCCCAGCTACTTGGGAGGCTGAGGCAGGAGAATCACTTGAACTGGGAGGTGGAGGTTGCAGTGACAGGAGATTGTGCCACTGCACTCCAGCCTGGGTGACAGAGTGAGACTCTGTCTCAAAAAAAAAAAAAAAAAAAAAANCCTGTAGTCCCAGCTACTTGGGAGGCTGAGGCAGGAGAATCACTTGAACTGGGAGGTGGAGGTTGCAGTGACAGGAGATTGTACCACTGCACTCCAGCCTGGGTGACAGAGTGAGACTCTGTCTCAAAAAAAAAAAAAAAAAAAAAAACCCAAAATAGTAGTTATATAAATATTGATTGTTTAAAACAATAATTATAATGCTTTTTGGAATGTATATGTGTATGAGTAAAATATAAAATAACGATAATACAAAAAGTAAGGGGAATTTTTTTTTTTTTTTTTTTGAGACGGTCTCACTGTGTTGCCCAGGCTGGAGGGCAGTGATGCAATTTTGGCTCACTGCAACTTCCACCTCCCAAGCTTAGGTGATCCTTCCACCTCCTAGAAATTTTTTTTTTTTTTTTTTTTTTTTTGAGACGGAATCTCGCTCTGTCGCCCAGGCTGGAGTACAGTGGTGTGATCTTGGCTCACTGCAAGCTCTACCTCCTGGTTCATGCCATTCTCCTGCCTCAGCCTCCTGAGTAGCTGGTACTACAGATGCCCGCCACTACGCCCGGCTAATTTTTTGTATTTTCAGTAGAGACGGGGTTTCACCTTGTTGGCCAGGATGCTCTTGATCTCCTGACCTCATGATCCGCCCACATTGGCCTCCCAAAGTGCTGGGATTACAGGCCTGAGTTACCGTGCCCGGCCGCCTCCTGGAAAATATGTAACTGTTGTTAGCTTCTTAAATTGTTTGGCAAGTAGCAAATTAATAATTTAAAGTAGATTACAATATATCAAATATTCATATTATAATCTCCTTCATTAAAAAAAGAAGGTACAGGGTGGGCGTGGTGCCTCACGCCTGTAATCCCAGCACTTTGGGAGGCCAAGGCGGGGTGATCACTTGAGGTCAGGAATTCGTGACCAGCCTGACCAACATGGTGAAACCCTGTCTCTACTAAAAATACAAAAATTAGCTGGGCATGGTGGCGGGCGCCTGTAATCCCAGCTACTCGGGAGGCTGAGGCAGGAGAATCGCTTGAACCCACTGGGAGACGGAGGTTGCAATGAGTCAAGATCATGCCACTGCATTCCAGGCTAGGCTACAGAGTGAGACTCTGTCTCGAGAAAAAAAAAAAAAAAAAAAAAAAGCTACAAATAAAATTGAATAGGAGAGAATAAGATAATTTTATTTATTTTTTAAATTATTTAAAAAAATTTTTTTAGAGACCAGGTCTCACTATATTGCCCAGGCTGGTCTTGAACTCCTGGGCTCAAGTGATCTTCCTGCCTTGGTCTTCCAAAGTGCTCAGATTACAGGCGTGAGCCACCATGCCTGGCCTGAAATAATTTTTAAATGCTTGCTTAATAATTTTTAAAATGAGAGAGAAGGGATGTCCATGTTATGGTATGTGTCAGAATTTCCTTCCTTTTAAAAGCTGAGTAACATTCCGGTGTATGTTATACCACATTTAGTTTATCCATTCATCATAAATGAATGCTTGGGTTGCATCCACCTTTGGGCTACTGTGAACAAAGCTGTATGAACATGGGTGTACAATTTAAACCACTTTTTCTTAGAGATAGGGTCTCACTCTGTCATCCAGACTGGAATGCAGCGGTGCAACCATAGCTCACCGCAGCTCAAACTCCCGGGCTCAGCCTCCCAAATGACTAGGACTATAGGTGTGCACCACCACGTGGGTCTATTTTTTTTTTTTTTTTTTTTTTTTGAGACAAGGTCTGGCTCTGGGACTATAGGAGCATACCACCATGCCTGGTTAATTTTTGTATTTTTTTTGCAGAGATGGGGTTTTGCCATGTTGCCCAGGCTGGTCTTGAACTCGTAAGTTCAAGTGATCCTCCCACCTTAGCCTCCCAAAGTGTTGGGATTACAGTCATGAGTCACCGTGCACAGCCTAGTTTTTTTGTAGAGATGTTTGTTGCCCAGGCTGGTCTTGAACTGCTGTCCTCAAGCAATCGTCCGGCCCCAGCCTCCCAAAGTGCTGGGATTACTGGCGTGAACCAGTGTACCCAGCCCTAAATCCTCTTTTTTCCCAGGCTGGAGTGCAGTGGTGTGATCTCAGCTCACTGCAACATCCACCTCCTGGGTTCAAGTGATTCTCCTGCCTCAGCCTCCTGAGTAGCTGGGATTACAGGCACCTGCCACCACACCTGGCTAATTTTTGTATTTTTAGTAGAGATGGGGGTTTCGCCATGTTGGCCAGGCTGGTCTTGAACTCCTGACCTCAAGTGATCCACCCGCCTCAGCCTCCCAAAGCGTTGGGATTATAGTCGTGAGCCACAGCACCCGGCTCCTAAATCCTTTTTTAAGTCAATCTTTTAGCTGAACTACAACCTAATTTACTCTTACCTTCAGTTTTGAGACAATGTGGTGGACTGGATGAAGCAGAAAACCTGGAATCACACAGTCTTGGATTAAAATCCAGGCTCTGCCATTTACTAACTCAGTGATTGTGGGCAAGTCACTTGGAAGATGACCCATAATGCATGTAAACATGCCAGGCACACAGTAGGCACGCATGGCTGTGATTATTAACATTACTTGCATGAGCTCAGAGCACCTCCCCAGTGATAGGCTGGCTGGGGAATATTAGAGACTGTGGCCCTCGCAGTGCTGGTGTGGAAGACCGAAGGCTTGTGCTTTTCATAGGATTCACTTTCTCCCCAAGAGACAAGACAACCCAAAACTTGTAACAGCTGCCAATCAGCTTTTATCTCTATAAAACATGTTGCCAACCAATGATAATTGGCCAAAGAGTACAGTTCATTTTGCTTGAGAATATTATTTCTATTCATCTGACTTTAACTGCCATATGCTAGTGGCAAGACCAGATTATGAATGATTCATGCATAGACACAATGACTAATTAAACCCTAAAGAGACTATTCATTAAAAAGTATAAATGCAAACGTTTTACCCATGGGCATGTAAGTAGATGTCTGCAGGAAGCATTTATAGGAAGGTTTATAACCTCAGTTCTTCTGTAAACAATACTGCAGATGGTGAAAGAAAAAAATACTTGTATTCATAAACTATTTCTTATCATGCAAACCATAGTGATTGAAACGTCTTTTTTTTTTTTTTTTTTTTTCTTTGAGACAGAGTAGAGTCTCACCCTATTGCCCAGGCTGGAGTACAGTGGTGCGATCTCGACTCACTGCAACCTCCACCTCCTGAGTTCAAGAAATTCTCCTGCCTTAGCCTCACAAGTAGGTGGGATTACAGGCATGTGCCACTGCACCTGGCTAATTTTCTGTAGTTTTAGTAGAGATGGGGTTTCACCAAGTTGGCCAGGCTGGTCTTGAACTCCTGACCTCAAATGATCCACCCACCTCAGCCTCCCAAAGTGCTGGAATTACAGGCATGAGCCACCATGCCCGTCTGATTGAAACTTCTGTATGCGGTTCCCAAATACTTCGTTTTTTCCTGTTTTGATTATGAAATTTTATCATAATCTCTCTGACTCTATATATTTGGTAATAACTTATCTATATGCCCATTGAGTGATACTAATCTATATATCCATTAATGTGGGGGCAGACTAAGAGGGTTCTTAATCAAATCATCTATTATAAAAGCTCCTGAAATCTCCACTGGCCTGGACCTAGCCCTGAGATGATGATGACCTTCCTGTCTTGCAGCTCTTCCTAGCTAAGACACTCTTCCATTCAAAAAATCATTTTTCTCTATCCACAAAGCAGAATTAAGATTGACAATGTATTTCACAAAACTGTGGCATGGATACATTAAAGAGACAGGACTGATTGTATTTAGAATTCACCAATATGGGCCGGGCATAGTAACTCATGCCTGTAATCCCAGCACTTTGGGAGGCCAAGGTGGGCGGATCACTTAAGGTCGGGAGTTTGAGACCAACCTGGCCAACATGGTGAAACCATGTCTCTACCAAAAATACAAAAATTAGCCAAGTTTGGTGGCACATACCTGTAATCCCAGCTACTCGGGAAGCTGAGGCATGAGAATCGCTTGAACCCAGGAGGTGAAAGTTGCAGTGAGCCAGGATCACACCACTGCACTCCAGCCTGGATGACAGAGCCAGACTCCGTCAAAAAAAAAAAAAAAAAAAAAAAGGAATCCCCCAGTATGTAAGCTCCTGCAGCTTGAAACACAGAAGTGTTTGGCTGGGCATGGTGGCTCACACCTGTAATCCCAATACTGTGGGAGGCCTAGGCGGGAGGATCACATGAGGTCAGGAGTTCGAGACCAGCCTAGCCAACGTGGTGAAACCCCGTCTCTACTAAAAATACAAAATTAGCCAGGCATGGTGGCAAGCACTCAGCTACTTGGGAGGCTGAGGCAGGAGAATCGTTCGAACCTGGGAGGTGGAAGTTGCAGTGAGCCGAGAATCCACCATTGCACTCCAGCCTGGGCGACAAAACAAGAGAGAAACTCCATCTCAAAAAGGAAGGAAGGAAGGAAGGAAGGAAGGAAGGGAGGGAGGGAGGAAGGGAGGGAGGGGAGAAGTTTGAAACAGGGATCACATTGGCCTTGACTGTCAAAGTCCTTCCAAGCAACGGAATTTAAAAACCAACAAATGAATCTTATTTCCCCTTCAGGGTAACCACGTGATTCAATGAAGCAAACAGAAAGACAAGGGAAGAAACATCCCTTAAGTTATTTTTAAATTGTTGATCTAAAAGCCTATTGGTCCTGAAATGACCCTTAACCACATTTGTCAGTGGATTCTCGGCAAATTACCACATCTCAAAAAAATTTCCTTTAACCTACAAAGTATGCTCCCTCTTTATTTATTTATTTTTTAATGCAGTTTGATATATCTCTTCAGGTTTGCTTTTGCATCCGGCTTAGAGTCTTGCTGAAAAACTGCCTGGAAGCTATAGACACATGAGCAAGCAGCAGTAGAAACTGCTTGGAGCAACCACACGCGCATGTGCGCACACAGTCTCTCCAAATGCAGCCACCAAACTGAAGTCTCCTTGAATTCCCAAGACTAATGAGGAGCCTCTGGCTTTGTCCTTTTTCCCGTGTCTCTCCAAATCCATCACAGATCATGTGTTTGGAAACTAGAAGAGTGCCCAAAACCTCTACAAATTGGCTGACGTAGTTTCAAGCTGTCGAATCTTTTCTATGCTTCTCTCTCTCTGTCTCTCTCTCTCTTTCGCTTCCTAAAAAGTGGGTCGACAGCAGTGCCATGTATTTTCATGGGGCTGCAGATTCAAAGTCTTTCCTGAACCTGGGAATCCCTGCAGGCCAGGGCCAAGGGTGAAGCTTGAGAGGGCACAAAGAATAAGCTCTGTGTGTCATCCACATCACCTCCAGCCCAAGGCACCCACACTCAATGGGCCACTCCAACAAAACCCATCTGCTGACCCAAGAGGCTGTGTCCCCCTTCTGTGGCCCAGTCACCTTGTAGCACGGAGATGGGGTCACCCTCTCCCCTTGCATGTCACTTCTTTCATATAATAGCTATCGTCACATGTATAAAGAGGTACATAAGAACAACACGTTTTCACTGAGATTCACATTCCTATTACTCTCAAGAGCATGGTGCAAAATAAAATTCAACTGTGACCTAAAACGGGAACAAAGTTTTTACCGGTGGAAGACGCAAAGCTGTTACAGAGAAAGAATCTCAAGGGCAGACCCTCCTTCTTAGCATTTCTCCCTGCGTGTGCTCTTGGAGATGGAACTGAAGTCTGTCCACCTGGTCACTGGTGCTGCCTTCTGGAAAGTCTGCACCCAAACCATCTCCAGCTAAATCATTTTATTCCCTCTTAGGGTCCTCCAACAGCCTTGGAAGCCTAAACAAATGCTTGTTCCAATGGCTGATTCACACACAGCTGTACCGGGCTGTCCGTAGGCTCTTCCCATCTTTTTCTGATTCTTACATGCTCTGTAAGTTAACTTTTCTTTTACAAGTGTCTGAGCTGATGGGGTCAATGCCGAGGAAACCACTCATTCACTTGTGTTAGCTGCAGGCTCCTGGAAATGGTGGAAAATGTGAACTTGTGAAGAGAAAGCAGACCAGAGCCCACTTCTAAAAGACAGCAGATTTCATGACCCATGAAATCCTGGCTTCTGAATGCCCGGAGAATGTGGCCCCCACTTGCTTGCCAGATTCAGGCCCCTTCTCTCTTGTCAAGGTTGGACATCTTCCCAGATCCTCTCTCCTACAACCTCTAGGCTGCATCTCAGAGATAACACAGTGAAGCCTCTGAGAGCCGTTGAGCACTGAAGTTCTTCTAAGAGGGAGCAACAAAACTTCCACCACTTAGCACGAGGAGCAAGCACTTCCTATTCACCTGTTCCTGCAGGGACATGGTCTCCCAGATGGCCAACCGATTCTCCAGGCATACTATAAATGAGCTAATGCCAAGTAATTTTTTTGCCCTTTCATGTCATCACATGTAGATTTGTCCAAAGCTATTAAAAATAAATTGTTCAGCTAGGTGTGGTGGCTCATGCCTGTAATCCCAGCACTTTGGGAGGCTGAGATGGGCAGATCAACTGAGGTCAGGAGTTTGAGACTAGTCTGGCCAACATGGCGAAACCCTGACTGTACTAAAAACGCAAAAATTAGCCGGGTGTGGTGGTGGGCACCTGTAATCTCAGCTACTCGGGAGGCCGAGGCAGGAGAATTGCTTGAACCCAGGAGGCAGAGGTTGCAGTGAACTGAGATGGTGCCACTGCATTCCAACCTGGGTGACAGAGCAAGACTCCATCTCAAAAATAAATTAATTAATAAAATTGTTCACCCCCAAAGATGCCCGGACTTAAAAGTCAACATGTACAACTTACTAATTACCACAGTTCTTGGCATTAGAGACTCCTTATGCTGGAGCTATGGAGATAATCTAATTTTTCATGAAAGGAGACAGGTAATTGTGGGAGCTCTGCATATCTGGGCCACAGCAAAATCATTTTATGCTCCCTTATGTATCTGTCAGATTAAATCATATGAGAGGCCTTGGCGGGTCTGTCAGCTGCCCCAGAGCTCACTCTGGCTGTTTGACTGAGGGCTCTGAGTGATAGCTCCCCACGTTTCAAAGGGCTGGCCTCTCTCTACTGCTGGATTCTCCTTGGAGGAAAATTGTCCATGGGAACTGGGTAGGATTCTGTGTCCAGTGCTTTGGCAGCAACTGCAGAATGATTAACATGGCACTGGGGAAATTCTATATAAAAGGAGATGGTAGCACTCCCATCCTCTTCCTTTTCCTACTCAGCAGGAGAAGACACTTTGCAGCTCATCAAACTGTCCCCACCATCACAATTGCTGTCACTTGTACTGAGGCCATATGGGCCAGGTACAGGGCTGACACTTCACACATCCTCACAACAGCCCTAGTCTTCAAACAAAGGAACTGAAGATGGGGGAGGTTATTTGTTTCAGGTCACATGGCTGGTAAATGACATGGTTGAGACCCCAGTCCTGTTCAGTTAGGCCCAGACATGGAGCTTGGCTCTGCCTACTAAAGCGCCCTCAATCTCCATGCTTCTGTCCTTTCCCACTGTCAAGACCCTCCGATACTACCGTCTGTCACTAAGACCCACGGGCCCCTCGGCCACTGTCCTGCCTTGCTCTGAGGGTACCAGGCTCCAGCTAACACCCTTCCAAGGTTCTTTTGATACTCGAGAGCCAGTGGTGATATGGATTGGCTTTGTGTCCCCACCCAGATCTCATGTTCAATTGTAATCCCATAATCCTCATGGTGGGAGGGATCCTGTGGAATGTAATTGAATCATGGGGGCAGTTCCCCCATGCTATTCTTTTTTTCTTTTTCTTTTTTTTAGACAGAGTCTCCTTCTGTTGCCCGGGCTGGAGTGCAGTGGCATGATCTCAGCTTACCGAAACCTCCACCTCCCGGGTTCAAGTCATTCTCATGCCTCAGCCTCCCGATTCGCTGGGATTACAAGCATGCACCACCATACCTGCCTAATTTTTGTATTTTTAGTTGAGATGGAGTTTCACCATGTTGGCCATGCTGGTCTCGAACTCCTGACTCCAAATGAGCCACCCGCCTTGGCCTCCCAAAGTGCTGAGATTACAGTCGTGAGCTACCGTGTCCGGCCCCCACCCATTCTATTCTTGTGATAATAAGCTATCACGAGATCTGACGGTTTTATAAGGGACTTCCCCCTTCTCTTAGCTCTCATTCATCTCCTTCCTGCCGCCATGTTAAGAAGAATGTGTTTCCTTCCCCTTCCACCATGACTGTAAGTTTCCTGTGGCTTCCCCAGACATACTGAACTGTGAGTCTATTAAATTCTTTTCCTTTATAAATTACCTAGTCTCGGGTATGTCTTTATTAGCAGCGTGAGAATGGACTAACACAGGTAGAGAATCTGACTGGTAAGACCTTTCCTGGCCGGGCACGGTTGCTAACTCCTGTAATCCCAGCACTTCGGGAGGCCGAGGCGGGCAGATCACGAGGTCAGGAGGTCAGGAGATCGAGACCATCCTGGCTAACACAGTGAAACTCTGTCTCTACTAAAAATACAAAAAATTAGCCGGGTGTGGTGGCACGTGCCTGTAGCTCCAGATACTCGGGAGGCTGAGGCAGGAGAATCGCTTGAACCTGGGAGGCAGAGGTTGCAGTGAGCAGAGATCGCACCATTGCACTCCAGCCTGGGTGACAGAGTAAGGCTGTCTCAAAAAAACAAAACAAAACAAAAACCTTTCCTGATGCATGTTTTGCCCTGCTAATCTCTCCAGCCTCATCTTGAGGCATCCCCACCCCACCCCACCCCCGCCCTCTGCTCGTGCCACCAATGAGGTGTCTTTAGCTCTCTGAACAGCCAGGATCTCCCCAACCTCTGGGCCTCATTTTGAAACTGTACTCCTCCTATCTTCAACAAATGAATTCCTCCTCACTGTTTAGAGGATTCTCATGCCTCAGCCTCCCGATTCTAGGCTCCTCTAGGCAGGCTTCCCCGACTCTCGAAACTGGGCTAGGTGCCTCTCCTTGTGTGCCTTTCACCATGGTGAAGCACTGGGCCACTGCATCATGATTTTGTATTGGTTTGTCTGTCTCCCCACAGCAGGCAGTGGGGTCTCTGGCAGGTGTCATTGATTTTTGTCTTCCATGACTCCTCACCTCCTAGTGCTGTCTGGCACAGAGAGATGTACAGTCAATATTTATTGTAAATATTAACTGACTTAAAATATACTAACTGAGGCCAGGCGCAGTGGTTCACACCTGAAATCCCACCACTTTGGGAGGCTGAGGCGGGTGGATCACTTGAGGTCAGGAGCTCTAGACCAGCCTGGCCAACATAGTGAAACTCCGTCTCTACTAAAAATACAAAAAATTAGCTGGGCGTGGTGGCGCACGCCTGTAATCCCAGCTACTCAGGAGGCTGAGGTGGGAGAATCGCTTGATCCTGGGAGGTAGAGGATGCAGTGAACCAAGATTGCGCCACTGCACTCCAGCCTGGGTAACAGAGCAAGACTCCATCTCAAATATATATATATTTGGGACCTAGTGGGAGGTGACTGGAGACGAATGAGAGCTAAGAGAAGGGGGAATCCCCTTATAAAACCATCAGCTCTCGTGAGAACTTACTATCACAAGAATAGAACGGGTGGGGGCCGGACGCGGTGGCTCACGACTGTAATCTCAGCACTTTGGGAGGCCGAGGCGGGTGGCTCATTTGGAGTCAGGAGTTCGAGACCAGCATGGCCAACATGGTGAAACCCCATCTCAACTAAAAATACAAAAATTAGGCGGGCATGGTGGTGCATGCCTCTGATCCCAGCGAATCAGGAGGCTGAGGCATGAGAATGACTTGAACCCGGGAGGTGGAGGTTTCGGTAAGCTGAGATCATGCCACTGCGCTCCAGCCTGGGTAACAGAAGGAGACTCTGTCTGAAAAAAAGAAAAAGAAAAAAAGAATAGCATGGGGGAACTGCCCCCATGATTCAATTACGTTCCACAGGGTCCCTCCCACTATGGGGATATGGAGATATACACACACACACACACACACACACACACACACACACAGAGTATATATATAATATATATATACATTCACACACACACAGACACACACACACACACAAACTGTATTAGTTCATTCTCATATTGCTACAAAGATATCACCTGAGACTGGGTAATTATAAAGAAAAGAGGTTTAATTGACTCACAGTTCTGCATGGCTGAGGACGCCTCAGGAAATTTATAATCATTGTGGAAAGCAAAGGAGAAAGAAGCACTTTCTCCACAAGGCAGCAGGAGAGAGAGAGCAGGAGCATGGGGAAGCACCAGACACTTATCAGACAACCAGATCTCATGAGGACTCATTCACTATGACTGGAACAGCAGGGGGGAAGTCTGCCCCCATGATCCAGTCACCTCCGGCTCGGTCCCTCCCTGGATATGTGGGGATTACAATTTGAGATGAGATTTGGGTGGGGATACAGAGCCAAACCATATCACTAGCCTCTATAAAATTTAGCAAGAAAGCAAGTTTTCTAAATCAGAAAGATTAAGTTTTTTTTTTTTTTTTTGAGACGAAGTCTCACTCTATCACCCACACTGGAGTGCAATGGTGCAATCTCGGCTCACTGCAACCTCCACCTCCTGGGTTCAAGTGATTCTCTTGCCTCAGCCTCCTGAGTAGCTGGGATTACAGGCACCGGCCACCACGTCCAGCTAATTTTTTTTTTTTTTTTGTATTTTTAGTAGACAGACTTTCACCATGTTGGCCAACTGGTCTCAAACTCCTGACCTCAGGTGATCCACCTGCCTTGGCCTCCCAAAGTGCTGGGATTACAGGCATAAGCCACTGTGCCCGGCCAGAAAGATTAAGCATTAATGTGTGCAAGGTTCTCTCTGCTCCAAAACATGGCCCACACATTACATTGGTTACAGAGGAAAATTTAAATCTATGATTAAAATGTAATACCAAACAAAATCCCAGTGAGGTATTTTTAATACAACTTAAGCTGATTCTAACATTTACATGGAAGAGAAAACTCCAGTACATTTTAAAAATTAAAGAACAATAAGGAGGCCAGGTGCAGTGGCTCATACCTGTAATCCCAGCACTTTGGGAGGCCAAGGTGGGCAGATAACCTGAGGTCAGGAGTTCAAGACCAGCCTGGCCTACATGGTAAAACCTCATTTCTACTAAAAATAAAAAAATTAGCCAGGTGTGGTGGTGCATGCCTGTAATCCCAACTACTCAGGAGGCTGAGGCAGGAGAATCGCTTGAACCTGGGAGGTGGAGGTTGCAGTGAGCTGAGATTGCACCACTGCACTCCAGCCTGGGCAACAGAGCAAGACTCTGTCTCAAAAAAAAAAAAAAAGTTTTTTAAAATTAGCCAGGCATGGTGGCATGTGCCTGTAGTTCCAGCTACTCAGGAGGTTGAGGTGAGAGGATCACTTGGTCCTAGAAGGTCAAGACTGCAGTGAGCTGTGATCGTGCCACTGCACTCCAAACTGGGTGACAGTGAGAGACCCTGTCTCAAAATAATAAATAAATAAATAAATAAATAAAATAAAACTTGTTGAATGGTCCCTTCTTTTCCAAGTGATTTGAATGGTACTTTCATCACTAAGTGAATTCCTAGAGATACATAAATCTGTTTCTGGAAATGTCATTCTAGTGCTAAGAATGAAAATCTAGGATTTGTACCTGCAGTATTTTAAAAAACAGGCCTTTGTGAAACTAAACACTCAGGACAGGATCATAGAAACCTACATCAATCCTAAAGATGCCATCCCTGCTTCTGAAGCCTCTTCCTAGAAGGAAACAATCATTCTGCAGATACACACTTAAGGCCACTTTCAAGAAACACGGTCCCAAGTGATTAAAATGGGCATTTCCCAGACCCAAGCTCTCCTCTTCAGCACCAGTTGGTTTACCTAAATAGGTATTGCCCTAGGAAGCTTCCAGGGTCAAGGGGCAATGTTGCGAGCAAGAGCGCCAGGTTGAGAAAAGGCACATTTGCATCAAGGTGTCACGGTTTTTCTATTTCTAAGAAATCTCTGTAAGTTGCGTTCTTATGCAAGCATTCCCAGTGGCAAAGATTTTACATGACCAGGCAGATATGGGAAGCAACAGTATTACCAGTATTGCAGTTATTAATTTACCTTTAGACAAAATATGCTCTCTGGCCTGGCTTAGTGGCTCACGTCAGTAATACCAGCACTTTGGGAGGACAAAGTGGGTGGATCACTTGAGGTCAGGAGTTCGAGACCAGCCTGGCCAACATGGTGAAACCCTGTCTCTACTAAAAATACAAAAATTAGCCAGCCATGATGGCACACGCCTATAGTCCCAGCTACTTGGGACTGAGGCAGGAGAATCGCTTGAACCTAGGAGGTGGAGGTTTGTAGGTTGCAGTGAGCTGTGATCGCACCACTGCACTCCTCCAGCCTGGGCCACAGAGCAAGACTCTGTCTAAAAAAAAAAAAAAGGAGCTCTTTCTGCCTCGGAGATGTGGTATTTTATGTCCTCGGGGAATGAAAACAGGGAGAAGCAAGATCCTGTGTCTGCAGTGAGCTGCCTTCACTAAATTGCCCCAGATACCAATGAATAGGACCATATGCACACGGGTTCCTGGGCAATTGCCCTGTGATTCTCCCTGTATCCACAATAATTTGCCTTTTCTCCAGAAAAAAAAAAAAAAAAAAAAAAAAAAAAGCCACAGGTTCCCTACTATTTGAAGCAGAAAGGACATATCAGACACTGTCATGCCTGAGAAAACATACTATAGTTTTTGGGGTTTTTTTGTTTTGTTTTGCTTTTGTTTGTTTTGAGACGGAGTCTCACTCTGTCACCCAGGCTGGAGTGCAGTGGCGCGATCTTGGCTCACTGCAAGCTCCGCCTCCCAGGTTCACGCCATTCTCCTGCCTCAGCCTCCCCAGTAGCTGGGACTACAGGCATCCACCATGCGCCCAGCTAATTTTTTTTTGTATTTTTTTTTTAGTAGACACAGAATTTCACCGTGTTAGCCAGGATGGTCTCGATTTCCTGACCTCGTGATCCACCCGCCTCAGCCTCCCAAAGTGCTGGGATTACAGGTGTGAGCCATCGCGCCCGGCCATACAATCATTTTTGAAAAGGCAAAATGAGTAGTTGCTCATCAGGAGAACCTGTGTTTGACACTTCCTTGGGTTGTCTTGGGATGGCTGATTTTGTCCCCCAGCCTGGGACACTCCCACACTGCTTATGGGAAGGTAAAATGGTGTAACTACTTTGGAAGATGATGTGTCAATTTCTTAGAAAGTTAAACATATATCTACCCTATGAGCCAGCCATTCTATTCCTGTTTACTCAAGAGAAAAAAAACCACGTATGTCCACAGAAAGATTTGTACACAAATGTTAACTGCAGCTCTGTTATGGCCGAACCTGGAAACAACTCAAACGTTCATCCACAGGCAACAGATAAACACACTGGTGCGTCCACACAATGGAGCACTACTCAGCAATAAAAAGCAACACACTAGTGATGCGGGCAACAACACAGATGGATTTCAAAACTGTTACGCTGGGTGACAAAAGCCAACTAGAGTACATGCAGTACAATCCCATTTGTATGAAATCCTAGAAAATGCAGCCGGGCGCAGTGGCTCACACCTGTAATCCGGCACTTTGGGAGGCCAAAGTGGATCACCTGAGGTCAGGAGTTTGAGACCAGCCTGGCCAACGTGGTGAAACCTCATCTCTACTAAAAATACCAACAAATTAGCCAGGCATGGTGGCGCATGCCTGTAATTCTAGCTACTCTGGAGGCTGAGGCAGGAGAATTGCTTGAACCCAGGAGGCAGAGGTTGCAGTGAGCCAAAATTGTGCCACTGCACTTCAGCCTGGGCAGCAAGATTGAAAACACCGTCTTAAAAAAAAAAAAAAAAAAGAAATCCTAGAAAATGCAAACGATCACACGAGAAAGTAGATTAGTGGTTGTCTGGGAGAGGTGGAAGAGGCTGAAGAGGAATTACAAAAGGGCATGGAGAGAATTTGAGTGATGAATGTGTACATTATCTTGATTGTGGCGATGGTTTCATGGGTGCATAAATGTCAAAACTTATCTGACTGTACACTATAGGCAGTTTACTGCTTGCCGGTTTTGATTTTTTGTTTTTGAGACAGAGTCTCGCTCTGTCACCCAGGCTGGAGTGCAGTGGCTTGATCTCGGCTCACTGCAACCTTCACCTCCTGGGTTCAAGAGATTCTCCTGCCTCAGCCTCTCGAATAGCTGGGAATACAGGTGCCCACCACCACGCCTGGCTAATTGTTGTATTTTTAGTAGAGATGGGGTTTCACCATGTTGGCCAGGCTGGTCTCCAACTCCTGGCCTCAAGTGATCTACCCATCTCGGCCTCCCAAAGTGCTGGGATTATAGGCATGAGCCACTGTGCCCAGTCTATGATTTTGGTTTTTTTAAGACATGGATTGAAAACAAAAAGAGTGGTTATCCATCAGGAAACTTTATATTCCCCACATCCTCCAGCTGGGACAATCACTGCAAGCCTGTTGAGACTGGAGGCCCAGAACCTTCCTGTGGTCAGACCTCCTGTCTCCTGCTAGAAGCCCAGTGTTCTCTTGGCTCACTTTACCACCAGTCCCCACCTTCCCCTACTGGGCAGACGCGCTCCCCAGTCAGCCCACTTGAGGCCAGTGGAGTCCACAGTCCACTCAGTGTCACCATTCACATCCCCTGGATCTTTGCAGGAGGCAGAGGTATATCAGATAGGATTCCATTTGTGATCACACATCACCTTCTCAAGCTGGTGTTCCTGTGTCTCTCCACAAACACACCTCAGGCTGGGGCCTGAGCCACAGGACAAATGACTCAGTGTGTGGCATGAACCAGGGCATTAACTAAAGTCAGGAATGGCTGCCTTGGGGAGCAGGATGGAAAGAGAGGAAGGTGGGGGGAGCAGGGCTGCTGTTTTTTGAGAGAAGCATGACTTCCATACTCCCTTCCTATGTGTATGAGTGGATGTAGAAAACAAAAACATTGGCGGGATGTGGTGGCTCATGCCTGTAATCCCAGCACTTTGGGAGGCCGAGGTGGGTGGATCACCTGAGGTCAGGAGTTCAGGATCAGCCTGGGCAACATGGTGAAACCCCGTCGCTACTAAAAAACAAAAAACAAAAAGCAAAAATTAGCCAGGAATGGTGGTGGGTGCCTGTAATCCCAGCTACTTGGGAGGCTGTGGCAGGAGAATTTCTTGAACCCGGGAGGCAGAGGTTGCAGTGAGCCGAGATGGCGCCACTGCACTCCAGCCTGGGTGATGAGAGTGAAACTCTGTCTCAAAAAAAAAAAAAAAAAAAAAAAACCACCATTTTAAATATTAAAATAAAAATTGTACATGAGACACAGAACCTTCTGTGGTCAGGCTTCCCATCTCCTGCTGAAAGCCCAGCTCCCTGGTCAGCCCACTGGAGGATTTTACTTTTGAGTTGTTTGAAACACCAGACCTTAGATCCACAAATGCCAAAGGGGTTCAATTTAAACAGTTTAGTTGTAGGCTGGGCACGGTGGCTCATGCCTGTAATCCCAACACTTTGGGAGGCCAAGATGGGCGGATCACCTGAGGTCAGGAGCTCAAGACCAGCCTGGCCAGCATGGCGAAACACCGTCTCTACTAAAAATACAAAAACTAGCCAGGCACGGTGGTGGGCGCCTGTAATCCCAGCTACTTGGGAGGCTGTGGCATAAGAATTGCTTGAACCTGGGAGGTGGAGGTTGCAGTGGGCTGAGATCGCTCCACTGCACTCCAGCCTCAGCAACAAAGTAAGACTCCATCTCAAAAAAAAAAAAAAAAAAAAACAAAATGAAACAAACAAACAAACAGAAAACAGTTCAGTGAAGTCTTAGTAGCCTGGGTGCATTACAACAATGTGGAAAATGCCAGAGTCCCAGAGCTGTGGCATTTACCCCGTGTCATGTATGTTGGGTTCTTTATACATAGCAGGGGCTGAGGAAAACTCACCGATGAGGTTGACTCCTCAGCAGCTGTGGCACTGCTGGATGAAATTTTTCACAGGACATGCTACTGGATCTTCACTGTGCCACATTCTGAGAGGAAATGGATCACTGTGGCATATTAGCAGCAGAAGCATTAGCACTGGGGTGCAGGAAATGGTACCAGGCAACTGGTGGTTTTCAAATAATGCTAAATAACAGTGCCTTTCTGCTCGCCCAGGGCTGTGGGCCCCTCAAGGACTGAACACTCAGCCTGAATGATCCTTCAATTCTGGCATCTTGATTTGGCTTTGAATTGACTACAAAGAGATGAAAGGTTTTTGCTTCATACAGAATGAGAATCTATCTGGCACACATGAAACACGCATCTAAAAGGAAAAATAATGAGGAAAGGAACACCAAAGGGCAAGAGAGAACCTGAGGAGGGAGGACAAGCTGGACTTCTGTGTCACAGGTGTGGGGAGAGAGGCGCAAAGAGCAGGGGCTGCCCAGGTGGGCCAGGGTGGGCAGCAAGGACCAGCCATCACCGAGGGAAAGACCGCCCAGTCACCAAAGAGGCTGGGGGTCCTATGGGTCCCCACACCTCAAGCATGAGACTGGACCCCTCCTTTGTCCCCTCAGCTCTATTTCTACTTCATTCTAGAAAGGAACTGAGGATACTTTCAAAAAAGGTACTTTCTTTTCTCTCTGGCACTTTCTCAGTAAAGGGCAAGATGTGGGTTCTTGTCACTTGGGGTTACTTTGTCCAGCTCCTGCAGCTGCAAGTGTACCCAGGAAGGGAAGGGAGGCCAAGAGACTGAGGCAGGAGTGTGCTAGGTGACCATACCGCCCGGGACCACCCTCTGGAGGCATTTGCAAATGGCCCCATCCAAGAAACATGAGCCCTTACTATATGAATAATGGTTTATAGATTATACATATATTGTACTACTTGACTTACACTTTATGTATATTATACAACATATATAAAAACTAAAATTTTAAGGCCGGGCATGGCTCATGCCTGTAATCCCAGCACTTTGGGAGGCCGAGGCGGGCAGATCACCTGAGGTCAGGAGTGCAAGACCAGCCTGACCAACATGGCAAAACCCCGTCTCTACTAAAAATACAAAAAAAAAAAAAAAAAAAAACCTTAGCTGGGTGTGGTTGTGGGCTCCCGTAATCCCAGCAACTTGGGAGACTAAGGCAGGAGAATCACTTGAACCCAGCAGGCAGAGGTTGCAGTGAGCCAAGATTGCACCACTTCACTCCAGCCTGGGCAAAAAAGCAAAACTCTGTATATATATATATGAAACCAAAAATTTTAAAAGATAAAATTAAATCAGTATTTTTTTTTTTTTTTGAGACAGAGTCTCATTCTGTTGCCAAGGCTAGAGCGCAGTGGGGCAATCTCGGCTTACTGCAACCTCTGCCTCCCAGGTTCAAGTGATTCTCTCTTGCCTCAGTCTCCCAAGTAGCTGGGATTGCAAGTGTCTGCCACCACGTCTGGCTAATTTTTAAATTTTTTTTTTTTTTTTTTTTTTTGACACAGAGTCTCGCTCTGTCGCCCAGGCTGGAGTGCAGTGGCGCAATCTCGGCTCACTGCAAGCTCCGCCTCCTGGGTTCATGCCATTCTCCTGTCTCAGCCTCCCGAGTAGCTGGGACTACAGGTGCCCGCCACCATGCCCGGCTAATTTTTTGTAATTTTAGTAGAAAAGGGGTTTCACCGTGTTAGCCAGGATGGTCTTGATCTCCTGACCTCATGATCCGCCCGGCTCGGCCTCCCAAAGTGCTGGTATTACAGGATTACAGGTGTGAACCACCGCACCCGGCCTGAATAGAACTTCTAATGTTTTCCTCTCGTACTGTAGTGGGTATCTTGTGCCTTCCTGGGGAGGCACTCACTTCTATTTTTTAAAACAACTGGGCTAGAGGACAGGAGAAATCCAGAGCCACAATACCATTCACATCCACTACCCAATAGAATTTTCCCTAGGAAAGTGTTACCAATGAAGGGAGCTCAAGCATGGACATGGCACGGACAGGCCGTAACCCCAGGCTGCTCAAGTGTCCAACCACTGGACGACAGGATAAGAAAACTGGGGCCAGACTGTCCACACAGCAGAAGCAAAAGCAGAAAGTGACAACAAAAACTGAAGAGCAGCCAGCATGCTGATGTTGCTGGAATGCCCGGGGAAAGAACACAGTGGTGGTCGCAGTGCTGTCAGTGGGGTGTGTGTGTGCGTGTGTGTGCGCACACACACCTGCACACGGGCAGTATGAGCAGGTCCTGAAGAAACAGCATATGGCTAGGATCATGGCAATATTTTTATTTCTTCTTTTAAATCTCCTTTAATGTTGGGTGCCGTGGCTCACACCTGTAAGCACTTTGGGAAGCCAAGGCGAGCGGATCACTTGAGGTCAGGAGTTTGAAAGCAGCCTGAGGCGGGAGAATAGCGTGAAACCGGGAGGCGGAGCTTGCAGTGAGCCGAGATCGCGCCACCGCACTCCACCGTGGGCCACACAGCAAGACTCCATCTCAAAAAAAAAAAAAAAAAAAAAAAAGAAAGCAGCCTGGCCAACATGGTGAAACCCCATCTCTACTAAAAACAAAAACAAAAACAAAAGCAAAAATTAGTCGGGCATGCTAGTGCATGCCTATACTCCCAGCTACTCGGGAGGTTGAGGCACAAGAATCTCTTGAACCTGGGAGGCGGAGTTGCAGTGAACTGAGATTGCATCAATGCACTCCAGCCTGGGTGATGGAGTGAAACTCTGTCTTAAATAAATAAATAAACTCCTTTAATGTCACTACAACCTTTTTAATAGCATAGAAAATCAAGTTGAAGTGAATAGTGGAGGATCATTTTTTTCACCAATTCCTTCTTCCTCTCCTCCAAAAGACAGAGCATTGATTTCCTCCCCCGCTTCCTGGGCTTCCAGACTGATAAGCACGTGTGTGAACCAGCCCAGCTTCACTAATAGGGCTTTCTGTCTGCTTGCTCTCCCCAGCTGCTATCATCACTCTCCCTGATTGCTCCCGGCCCTCCCTTAGCAGAAGGGCTGCATGGGCTGTTGCTGTGGGCACGATGGCATTTTTATCCAGCATCTGGTTATCAAGCAATGGCCTTGAACTGCTACAGCATCTGGGAGACCCTCAGCCCAGTGTGACCAGGCATTTCTTTACAGAGGGAAGAGTAGTTGTATTAGTCCGTTTTCATGCTGCCGATAAAGACATATCCAAGACTGGGAGACTTACAAAAGAAAGAGGTTCAATGGACTTACGGCTCCACGTGACTGGGGAGATCTCACGATCATGGTGGAAGGTAAAAGGCACGTCTCACATGGCAGCAGACAAGAGAAGATAACTTGTGCAGGCAAACATCCCTTTTTAAAAACCATCAGATCTTGTGAGACTTATTCACTATCATGAGAACAGCACGGGAAAGACCTGCCCCATGATTCAACCACCTCCCACCGGGTCCCTCCCAGAACACGTGGAAATTCAAGCTGAGATCTGAGTGGGGACACAGCCAAACCATATCATCCCACCCCTGGCCCCTCCCAAATCTCATGTCCTCACATTTCAAAACCAATCATGCCTTCCCAACAGTCCCCCAAAGTCTTAATTCATTTCAGCATTAACTCAAAACTCCACAGTCCAAAGTCTCATCTGAGACAAAGCAAGTCCCTTCTGCTTATGAGCCTGTAAAACCCAAAGCAAGTTAGTTACTTCCTAGACACAATGGGGGTACAAGCATTGGCAAATACAGCCATTCCAAATGGGAGAAATTGGCCAAAACAAAGAGGCCACAGGCCCTATGCATATTTGAAATCGAGTAGGGCAGTCAAATCTTTTTTTTTTTTTTTTTTTTTTTGAGACGGAGTCTCACTGTGTCTCCCAGACTGGAGTGCAGTGGCGCCATCTCGGCTCACTGCAAGTTCCGCCTCCCGGGTTCACACCATTCTCCTGCCTCAGCCTCCCGAGTAGCTGGGACTACAGGCGCCCGCCACCACGTCCAGCTAATTTTTTGTATTTTTAGTAGAGACGGCGTTTCACTGTGTTAGACAGGATGGTCTCGATCTCCTGACCTCATGATCCACCCACCTCAGCCTCCCAAAGTGCTGGGATTACAGGCGTGAGACACCGTGCCCTGTAATCCCAGTAATCTTAAAGCTCCAAAATGATCTCCTTTGACTCCAGATCTCACATCCAGGTCATGCTGATGCAAGAGGGGGGTTCCCATGGTCTTGGGCAGTAGTGGTACTTTTACTTGAGCTAGGGGAAAGGATTAACATGTGAATATTTCCAGGAAGTATCTTCCCTTAACTAAGTCATACATTTTCTGCCAAGGGGAGTGTAAACTGGAACAACATTGATGGAGGATAACTCAGCAACAGTATCAAAATGTGAAGCATGCACTTGACCCAGTCATCCCTTTTCTAAGAATTCACCCTTAGGAAATAACCACACCAGTTCCAAAAAAAAAAAAAAAAAAAGGGAAAAAAAAAAAAAATGTGAG
Source organism: Theropithecus gelada (assembly GCF_003255815.1). Lineage (NCBI taxonomy): Eukaryota > Metazoa > Chordata > Mammalia > Primates > Cercopithecidae > Theropithecus > Theropithecus gelada. The sequence continues at coordinate 19,723,311 of NC_037678.1, forward strand.
CACAGAAATGCTTGTCCCAGTGCCTTCTGTTGATAATAGAGAAATACTGCCAACAACCAGAATGCAACTGAACGAACTGGCAAACATTTTCAAAAATGTTTCAGTGAAGTACGTTATATCTATTTAAGGAAATATCATGCACCATTAACAATGATATTTATTAGGCCAGGTGCAGTACTCACACCTGTAATCTCAGCATGTTGGGAGACAGGCGGGCAGATCGTTTGACCTCAGGAGTTGGAGACCAGCCTGGGCAACATGGTGAAATCCCATCTCTACTAAATATACAAAAATTAGTCAGGCATGGTGGCATGCACCTGTGGTCCCAGCTACTTGGGAGGCTGAGGTGGGAGGATTGCTTGAGCCCAGAAAGTGGAGGTTGCAGTGAGCTGAGTACACACCACTGCACTCCGGTCTGGGTGACAGAGTGAGACCCTGTCTCAAGAAAAGAAAAAGAAAAAAAAAAAAAAAAAAAAAGAAAAGAAAAAGAAAAATGAGACTGGGCACAGTGGCTCACACCTGTAATCCCAGCACTTTGGGAGGCTGAAGTGGGAAGATAACTAGAGGTCAGGAGTTCAAGACCAGCCTGGACAACATGGCAAAACCTCATCTCTACTAAAAACACAAAAATTAGCCAGGTGTGGTGATGCCTGCCTGTAGTCCCACTACTCGGGAGGCTAAGGCAGGAGAATCGCTTGAACCTGGGAGGCGGCAAGTTGCAATGAGCCGAGATGGCACCACTGCACTTCAGCCTGGGCAATAGAGCAACACACTGTCTCAGGAAAAAAAAAAAAAAAAAAAAAAAAACCTCCCCCCAAAAAACATCTTATGTACCCCATAAATATATACACCTATATGTGCCCACAAAAATTAAAAATTGAAAACAATGACATTTATAATTAGGGATTTGAACAATGATATTAAAGAATTGTGATTTCAGGTATGAATGTGGTCTTGAATTTATGTGTTTTTTTTGTTTGTTTGTGTTTTGAGACAGAGTCTCCCTCTTTCACCCAAGCTGGAGTGAAGTGGCACGATCTCGGCTCACTGCAACCTCTGCCTCCCAGCTTCAAGTGATTCTCTTGCCTCAGCCTCTCCCAAGTAGCTGCCTCAGCCTCCCAAGTACAGACACTCACCAACACGCCCAGCCAATTTTTTTTGGTTTTGTTTTTTTGTATTTTTAGTAGATACGGGGTATCACCATGTTGGCCAGGCTGGTCTTGAACTCCTGACCTCAAGTGATCCGCCTGCCTCAGCCTTCCAAAGTGCTGGGATTACAGGCATGAGTCACTGCACCTGGCCGAATTTATGTTTTTAAAAGAGTCCTGGTTTTTTAGAGATGCACAGTGAAATGTGCGCAGACGTGGTTTGCTGTAAAATAATAGCAGGGAAAGTAGATTAGTGGTTGCCAGCGGCTGAGAGAGAGGAAATGGGGAGTCACTGCTTAGTGGGTGCAGGGTTTCCTTTGGAGTGATGAAAATGTTCTGGAGCTAGGCAGAGGTGATGGCTGCGCAACACTGTGAATGTACTAAATGCCTTTAATGGAAAATTCAATGTTGTATGTATTTATCACAATATTAAAATAGTAATAACAGGGGGGAAATAGGGCTGAGATTTCAGTGATGTTGGCCATAATTGAACATCACTGAAAGCTAAGTGATGAGAACTGGACCATATATGTATATATCTACATGCATAGAAATGTTAAATATTTTCCATAATAAAATACTATAAAAAGTGATGCTATCATCTCACATAGTTACTCATTGTTTGGTAACCATTTTATTATCTACTGAATGCCCTAAGTGTACACAATAAAATTTATCTTTTTAGAAAAAGTGGTGCCACAGATGTATACTCACTGACATAGAATGTCCATAACATATTGTCAAGTTTAATGAGTCAGTTATAAAACCAAACATCGGGATTATCCCACTGATATAAAATTCTATATCTAGATTGTCCAGAATACTTGGAGTGAAGATTTAACTGTCATTACTGCTGGGTTAGTAGATCTGAGGAGATTTGCACCGTCTGTGCTTTTCTTTTTCCATTGAATATTTGTACAAAACTTGAAGCAGTTTTCTTAAAAGGCAGAGATGTTTAGGGACACATCTTTTGCTCCTAGCATTCTGACTGAAGGGCCCCAGGTGGTGGCACATTCATAACACAAACCACCTGGCTAGCTCGATGCCTGGGCACTTACTCCAATGACAATGCCCTCCACAATCACCGTCACCTCACAGAGGATCTGAGAGGGGCCCAACTTTATTGTTGGCTATCCCTGTAAACGACAGCTACCCCAATGGTGATCCTAGGCAACCCTTTCGCCAGCACACACTCCTTTGTCCCCACAGTGGTCGTCAGGTAGGCTAGGGCTGGAACTGTCCCTGTTTTAGAGACAAGGCAGCTAGAGCTTGGAGGAGTTGGTGGGCTTGCCCAGGTACCACAGCTAAGTAGCCAAGGAAGGGCCCAGCCCCCCTGGGGAGTCCAAGCCTTGCCTTCTGTCTCTTATGAGCCACATCTCATTGGTGGTCAGGACTGTCCTGACCACCCATGACACCAGTCCTCCACTCGGGAGAGGAAGACCATTAAGCATTGATCTTGCATAGGCAAAAACTCAGACACCTGTGTTATCACGACAGCCAAGTATCCCTGGCCCCCACTGCACTTCACACAAATGACAGCAGCTGGAGGGCTAATATGGTGACTACCCCTGGACTGCCCCCTGCTAAGGACTCCACTGCCCCTGCTGGAGTGCCTCTCTAGCTTAGCTCTCTGGAGTCACCCTGAAGTCCCTCCTGGCCTCCCACACTCGGAGCTATCCTTTGGAAGGACTTGCTCTTCCAAGCTGGCTCTGTGAGGACCCCGAGACTGCTTATCCAAGTGGCCCAGAGGCTCTACACCCAGAGCCTGTGGACCAGAGTGACCACTGTGTCTGGCCAGAGCACTAGCGCCCACTTCTCACACTCATTCATTCATGCAGTCCTCTCTCCCTTCTTCCCTCCCCCGATTCCTCCAATAAACAATTCAAGCATGTCTACTCTGAGACAAGCAGGGTGCTAGTCACCGGGCATTCAGTGGCAAGCCAGTTGTCACAATCCCCACCCTTCTGTTGCTATGGATTATCAGGGAAGTCAAACATTAAATAAGTGTACAGGTGAATAATCAGTGCAACTGGGGTGGGTGCCATGGAGTCGTATAGCACTCTTCCCACTACATGGGAAGCCGACCTGGGCTGGGGAGTCAGGAGGGTGTCCTGGATAAAAAGGTGTTTAACAGGCCAGGCACGGTGGCTCACGCCTGTAATACTAGCACTTTGGGAGGCCGAGGCAGGTGAATCACCTGAGGTCAGGAGTTCGAGACCAGGCGCATGCTTGTAAGCCCAGCTACTCAGGAGGCAAAGGCAGGAGAATTGCTTGAACCCAAGAGGCGGAGGTTGCAGTGAACCAAGATCGTGCCATTGCACTCCAGCTTGAGCAACAAGAGTGAAACTCCATCTAAAAAAAAAAAAAAATGTGTTTAACAGGCCAGGCTCGGTCACTCATGCCTTTAATCCCAGCACTTTGGGAGGCCGAGGCAAGTGGATCACAAGGTCAGGATTTTGAAACCAGCCGGGTCAAAATGGTGAAACCCTGTCTATAATAAAAAGACAAAAATTAGCCGGGCATGGTGGCAGGCAGCCTGTAATCCCAGCTACTCAGAAGGCTGAGGCAGGAGAATTGCTTGAACCCAGGAGACGGAGGTTGCAGTGAGCCAAGACCACGCCACTGCACTCCAGCCTGGGCAACAGAGTAAGACTCCATCTCAAAACAAACAAACCAAAAAAAAATGCATTTAAAACAGCAGCCGTTGCCTGTGTGGTGTGTGACACCTCATAGTACCTGGGGCTCATGCCAGCTAACAGCCAAGAAGCTGAGGTCAAGAGAGGCAGAGGCCACAGAAGACATCACTCAGCTGAGGAGAGGGAAACCCAGACCTCAGAGTGGCCTCAAAGCCAGGCCTAACCAGTCCCAGGCTCGCCCAGAGCCAGCAGGGCTGCTCCTAGGACAGGTAGGACTCAAGGGCTCCTGTGGCCAGGCCCTGAAGGTGACACTTCCGGCTGAGCTCACAAGACATCTCTGCACAGTTCTCTATGACACAGAGCTGCCTCACTCATGACAAGACATCCATCCCACGGGCCAGCCTGGCCTCCCCGCTTCTGGGGCTTAACAGAGACAAGGCGAGATGGGCTCATTTGTGGCTGCAGGTCTTCCACGGCAGGCACGGTACCAAGACTGAAGAGCCTAATTAAAATGAAAACCCTCGTTCCTCAGGAGAGGCTATCTTATTTCTGAGCAGTCAAGTATTTCTGACTGTCTTCCAAAGAAAAATGTAAGGCGGCTGCTGTGGGGGGAGGAAAACCCACCACTCAGTCACTAAAACCAGAGCTCACCCACGGGAGTCGCAACTTGCAGGATCCATCCTAGGCTTTCCAGAGGGCAGTGCCTGGGGCCGCAGTGAATTGTCAACTCCAGCCTGCAAGGTCAGAGCACAGCCTGCCCCAGGGGCTTGTCTCTGGTCTGATTCTCTGACTTGCGGCTGCCTGATGGCCACTGTACCCTTCTCTGCTCTCACCTGGACTAAGGCAGGTTACTGGTATGACACTGTGCGCACCAAACATCTGGGGGCTGGAGAGAATGTTCCTTCTGTGTCTAGGCATTGAGGCCTGTGGAGGAGCACAGCCTCTGTCCTTTCCATGGAAGGAGAACTGGCTCCAAGCTGTGGAGAGCAGGGAGATCATGAAACAGCCAGGTCCTGCCTCTTGCCATAGCCTGAGCCCAAGCCTGAGCCCTTCCCACCTTCAAGCTCGGCCTCAGTTTCTACAGCCAATCTCGATTCAGGTGGAAGCTCTGGACCAATGGTTTTTCAAATCATCTGCAGTGGACCTCATGTTGCAAACAGATATCCTTCACCCGAGACCACTGGCCACAGAACAAGGGAAGCAACCTAGGCTGACAGAGGAAGCCAGTCTGGATCCCACCTACTGGCACCCCCACTGGCAGTGGCCCCTACAAAAGAGTACAGTAACTCACACCAGCCCAAGGCTCTGAAACCACATGGAAGCCTTGGGCTGCTGGTGCCACTGTATTCAGGTGTACCATACATGGACAGGGGCCACCACTGTGCTGCCAAGAGCCAGCCTCCACTGGACTCAGCCCTTCCTGTGCTCATCAGGCCCTCCCCAGCACCCCAGGTTGCCCCTCCGGAGCCTCTGGAAGCTTCCATGATTCCTACCTGTGCCTTCAGCAACTTGTCTTGTCTTCCAAGGCTTCTCTTCCACAATCTGTGGTTGTCATGCCTACCTGTCAGCCTGGCCTCCCTCCAGAGGAGGGTCTGAGCCCACCATGGTTCCTTGGCCTGGGCTGGACACAGGTGAGGGGGCAGCCTCAGTGGACATGGAGCCCCTCAGGCATGACCTTGCCCTGCTTTGCCCATGCTGGATCGGGCCAGGGCAGGGAGCCTGCTCTGAGCTGTGCCAGAGCCTCTCACCCAAGAATTTGAAGCTGGAGCCAGATATGGCAGCCACAAGGCCAGGCAAGAGCCAGGCCAAGCCAGGCCCAGCTACAAAACGAAATTACAGAGGAACAAAGAAGCCAGGCTACAGAGGGAAAGGACACAGAGGGGACACCGGGAGAGAACTAGAAATGGGGGTGTCAGAGAGAGCAGCTGTGGACACACCTCTCCCTATGGATGCTCCACTTTCTGCACCCTGAGCACAGGCCCCACTTGTGCTTCAGCCAGTCTCAGCGGGGTTTTGTTCCCTGCTACCAATTGACCCTGGATAGAAAACCATGAAAAAATAATTTTTAAAAAACTAATTAGTAAAACAGATCCCTATCTATATTAGTCTGTTCTCGTGCTGCTAATAAGGACATACCTGAGACTGGGTAATTTATAAAGGCAAGAGGTTTAATGGACTCACAGTTCCACATGGCTGGGGAGGCCTCACAATCATGGCAGAAGGCAGCCAGCCCGGTGGCTCATGCCAGTAATCCCAGCAGTTTTGGAGGCCGAGACGGGTAGATCACTTGAGGTCAGGAGTTCATCAGCCTGGCCAACATGGTGAAACCCTGTCTCTACTAAAAAATATAAAAATTAGCCAGGCATGGTGGCACATGCCTGTAATCCCAGCTACTCGGGAGGCTGAGGCCTGAGAATTGCTTGAACCTGGGAGGCGGACGTTGCAGTGAGCTGAGATTGCACCACTGCACTCTAGCCTGGGCAACAGAGTGAGACTCCATCTCAAAAACAAACAAACAAACAAACAAAAACACCGTGATAGAAAGTGAATGGGGATCAAATTCACATCTTGCATGGCGGCAGGCAAGAGAGCATGTGCAGAGGAACTCCCCTTTATAAACCATCAGATCTTGCGAGACTTATTCACTACCACAAGAACAGTATGGGAGAAACCACCTCATGATTCAATTATCTCTACCTGGCCCCACCCTCAACACATGGCGATAATTACAATTCAAGGTGAGATTTGGGTGGGAGACAACCGAACCGTATCACTGTCTATGCAGGTGTATCCAGTGTGGGTAGAAGACATCCCACAAGCATAAGACCATCACACACAGATCTGTTGTCAACTAAGGACCTGAGCTGAAGAGCCTGGAATGGTAGTGATGATGACTGGCATTTGGAGGCTGCTCCACATGGTTCCCTCTCACCTATACTTGTTTTGTATTATTTAATTTAATTTAACATTTTTTTTGGTTTTTGAGATGGAGTCTCACTCTGTTTCCCAGGCTGGAGTGCAGTGGTGCAATCCCCACTCACGCAACCTCTGCCTCCTGGGTTCAAGTGATTCTTCTGCCTCAGCCTCCCGAGTAGCTGGGACTACAGGTGCATGCCACCACACCCAGCTAATTTTTGTAGTTTTAGTAGAGACCGGGTTTTGCCATATTGGCTAGGCTGGTCTCTAACTCTGGACATCTGGTGATGTGCCTGCCCTAGCCTCCCAAAGTGCTAGGAATACAGGCATAAGCCACTGTGCCCAGCCTAATTTAAAAAAATATTGTTGTTGTTGTTATTTACTCTCACAACCATCTCATGATACAGACATTATTTGTCCCTATGATGGGCAAAGAATAGCCTAGAGAGGTAGAGGGCCTCGTCCAAAGTCACATAGTGACTCAAGAGCAATGCCAGGATCCCACATTTTGTGTCCCTTTTACTAAGCCATACTTGTTCATACCACCAGGCATGGTACTGTGATTCAGCAGACTGACCGAGGGGCCACCTCAGGGCCCAGCCTTCTAGTTCTGTAGCCCAGAATACTCAGCTTCAACCTTTCCATGACCATCTCCAGTCAAAGCTCAAACTCACAAAGTGAAATGCAGGGGATATCCAGGGAAATGTCACAGTCCTGCCAGCCTCGGGTTTAGGTCAGGCATCCGGTCTGGACCCCAGGACCCTCCATCTCTAGAATTAGTGACATCCTGAGTTGACAGCCTTGCCTGCATCAGAGTTCGGTGCTCATGCCCACGGATCCACGTGAAGGTTAACACCTAAACGGCAACAAAGAATAAACTTCTCCAATCTGATAATTACAAAGGAAAGTGCTATTATGCCTTCTAGTTACAAAGGAAACAATTAGTAATCAAGGTAATTGCCCTGGCAGGAAAATGATGCTTAAATTACCTTAATGGCAACAATGCTTTTTTGTTTTGAAATGAAGTTTCTTGCTCTTGTCCCCCACGTTGGAGTGCAATGGTGCGATCTTGACTCACTGCAACCTCCGCCTCTCGGTTCAAGCAATTCTCTTGCCTCAGCCTCCCGAGTAGCTGGGACTACAGGCATATACCACCACGCCCAGCTAAGTTTTGTATTTTTAGTAGAGATGGGGTTTCACCATGTTGGTCAGGCTGGTCTCGAACTCCTGAGCTCAGGTGATCCTCCTGCCTCCACCTCCCAAAGTGCTGGGATTATAGGTATGAGCCACCACACCCGGCTGCAAGAATGTTTTAAACTATAGACAACCACTTTTCTTATGTTCAGACCTCTTCATAAGAAGAACTCCCACCCCCAGAGGCGTATTCCATAACGCCTACTTTTCTACTGAAATAAGGTGGCCACTTCTGGGCTGGCTCCTGGGCTTGGGTGGCCGGCTAAAGTCCCATGCGGAGGGGCTCAGAACAAATGCTGTCACCCCCAGTGTGAAAATCCAACTCAGTTTCTCTGAGAACTGAACATCAGTCTCCTTTGAGCTCGGCACATGCATTCAAACTCACAGGTGACCCATTTACCCTGGTCCTCTTTCAGTTAGCACTGATTTATACAGGTCTCTCAGGGGTAAGCTGCAGCCATCTGTACGGGTCATAGGGTCACTTCCAAATCCAAATTGTTCACACCTCCTAAAGAACAAGACCATCATTTTCCTGTTACTTTCTGGTGACTCTTCCTCCTCCAAATGTGGATACCTGGGAACTGACTGTGCTCCCATTAGTAACTCCCCAACCCACACCCCTCACCCTTTACCCTGCAGGGCCCCTAATGAAGCCAAGGGTCAGAAGACCACATCCTGCCAATGCCCAGCCCTCCTTCCTTGAGAAGGGCCGGATCCTCTCCCATCTGAGAGCTGTTAACCTCTTTTTGGTTTCTCTGAACTGAACAGAGCCCAGCTTGGCTGCTGGAAGCACATGTGCGGCCCCTTTCTCAGCCCTCTGCATTCCCTTTTCTACTTCCCACAAACTCTCTAAGACAGGGAGAGGACTGCCTCCTTTAAATAAGCTTTATTCCAACCCACTGTTAATTTGTTAGATATGATCATAGCACTTTGGTTATGTTAAAAAACAAAACAAAACAAAACTGAATTCTGATCGTTTAAAGATACATCCAGACATGTTAACAAATGGAATGCTATGACCTCTGCAATGGGCTTCAAAATGATTTAGATAGAGGAAGAGGATGGAGGCATAGAGACAAGACTGGCCATGAGCTGGTAGCTGGTAACTGTGGCATCTGGATGACAGGTATGTAACGATTCCCGAGAGTCTTCTGTTCACTTCTGTTTATTCTGTATAACAACAACAATTTTTTTTTGAGAGAGAGAGAGAGAAAGTCTCGCTCTAGGCCGGGCGCGGTGGCTCAAGCCTGTAATCCCAGCACTTTGGGAGGCCGAGACGGGTGGATCATGAGGTCAGGGGATCGAGACCATCCTGGCTGACACGGTGAAACCCCATCTCTACTAAAAAATACAAAAAAACTAGCCGGGCGAGGTGGCGGGCGCCTGTAGTCCCAGCTACTCGGGAGGCTGAGGCAGGAGAATGGCATGAACCCGGGAGGCAGAGCTTGCAGTGAGCCAAGATCATGCCACTGCACTCCAGCCTGGGCGGCAGAGCAAGACTCTGTCTCAAAAAAAAAAAAAAAAAAAAGAAAGTCTCGCTCTGTTGCCCAGGCTGGAGTGCAGTGGCGTGACCTTAGCTCACTGAAACCTTTGCCTCCCAGGTTCAAGCAATTCTCCTGGCTCAGCCTCCAGACTGCCTGGGATTACAAGCACGTGCCACAATGCCCGGCTAAATTTTTGTTTTGTTTTGTTTTGTTTTGTTTTGTATTTTTAGTAGAGACAGGGTTTCACTGTGTTGGCCAGGCTGATAATAACAGCAGTTAAAAAAAAAAATTAAATCCTATCCCAGAGTTTTTTTAGCATCCTTAAGCCCAACTTAAGCATCCTTAAGCACAACTGTTCTGAGGTTTTCACCTGTGCCTCTGTCAATCAACACGTTTACGGAGCAGCAACTATATCCAAGGTGCAGCTAAAGCTGCAAACAGTGAGCCACCTGGCCCTGCCTGCAGTGAGCCCTCGGGATGCACCTCTGTCCCTGACCTGCAGAGTCCTGTCCTCTATTTTATCACAATCCCCCAAACCCTCATTTCCCAGACTGGGCACTGGTTTTTCTCTCTCCCAAAACCAAGATGGGCGGTCAGGTACTCCCCTTCCTGGCCATGTGAAGGAGACTGAGTCCAGCTTCCTGTCCCGGCATCATGAAGGGGAAACATGGACTCCCTTGCTCCTCCCTCAGTCTCACTGGATGAAATGGCCCAGGTGTGAATCACGGCAGAGAAGAGTTTGAAGGGAAGAGAGTCTGACCATCTGCTTTTTGGAGGGTTTAGGTGAGGTCAACCCCTCCATTCTGCAACCTGAAGACCAAGACCCAAGTGCCAGGACACGTCCTGCTTTCCACCGGACCAAGAGCGTGGAGGGAAGCCCTGGCACTACACGGGCTCCAGGCTTGAATGCCTGAACACTGCCAAATACAAAGGGCTGGAAACTTCAAGAGCACACAGGCAAGACAGTAACTAAAAACCCTATGAACTAACCTAGATATGTGTATTTGTTCAGAAAGCTGTGTGGCTTTGTTGGGAAAGCCCAAATTTGCAGCCGGTGAGGAAGGAATTTGCACCTTGAGCTGCTGAGCGATCAAGGAGCTATGGCTGCCCTGCCAGGTGCCATTCAATGTTCATTCCAGGGTCACCAGAGAAACAGAAACCAATCCCTTCCATGAGCCACGCCCTTCACCACTACCAGTTTTTTGTTTTTGTTTTTAGAGAAAGGGTCTTGCTTTGTCACCCAGGCATGATCATAGCTCACTGCAGCCTTGACCTCCTGGGCTCAAGCGATCCCCCCACCTCAGTCTCTCGAATAGGTAGGACTACAGGTGCATGCCACCACACCCAGCTATTTTTTTTTTGAAAGATGGGGTCTTGCTATGTTGTCCAGGCTGCTCTGCACTCCTGGCCTCAAGCGATCCTCCCACTACAGCCTCCCAAAATGCTGGGATTACAGGCATGAGCTGCCATGCCTGGCTCCACTATCAGTTTTAATGACCAATAATTCATGCTTATATTCCATTTTTTCAGTTCGAGTGAGAACCATGAAGAGAAAGTCTCTGATGAAGAAAGGGTATAGCACTCCCGATATAGACACAAGCGGTTTTCTTAGGTAGAGAGAGGGGCTGCACCTAGGCCTAGAAGGCAGGGGCCAAAAACTCAGATACAATGCACCTGATGAACAATAGGGCCCTACACCATCACTTTTGTCTTCCTGCATCCAGCACATTAAATAAATATGTGGAGTAAAGCTGAATTAAACCCCCCTCCAAGAAAAACATGGAATTTGGAGATGGGGGAAGAGAGCTAGCAGCAATAAGCGATCCAGGGAGTCTGAAAGAGCAGACTGTGCTTCTCAAAGTGAGAGGTTTGGAGGGCTGGCAGGAGCCCTGTGTGGAATGTTTATTACAAAAATGGGCAAAGGCCGGAAGCAGTTGCTCATGCCTGTAATTCCAGCAGTTTGGGAGGCTGAGGTGGGCAGATCACTTGAGGTCAGGAGTTCAAGACCAGCCTGGACAACATGGTGAAACCCCATCTCTACTAAAAATACAAAAATTAACCAGGCATGGTGGCACATGCCTGTCATCCCAATTACTCGGGAGGCTGAGGCAGGAGAATTGTCTGAACTCGGGAGGTGGAGGTTGCAGTAAGCTGAGATCATACCACTGCACTCCAGCCTGGGCAACAGAGCAAGACCCCATCTCAAAAATAAATAAATAAAAATAAAAAATAAAAATGGGGGAGGGCCGGGTGTCTCATACCTGTAATCCCAGCAATTTGGGAGGCCGAGGCAGGAAAACTGCCTGAGCCCAGCAGTTTGAGACCAGCATGGGCAACATGGTGAGGCCCTGTCTCTATAAAAAAAAAATAAATTAAATTAAAAAAAAATTAAAATGGGGGTTCCTAGGTGCCATATGACCATCGGATCTGAATCTCAGTGGTCCTGCCCTAGGAATTAGCAGTTTTAACATGCTCCCCCAGGAAGACTTCATGTCCATCAAAGCAAGAGAGAAGTTATTCAGGGTTTTCTTTTATTGTTGTTTAATCCATACCAGTCAAATTTTTACTCAGTGAGTTCATAAGAGAGCTCTTTATACCATCTGACCAGTTGGGAGGACGGGGCTTCTCTCCTCCTCAGGACCGAGGGGTCTGAGGGTCAATAGCTTGAATGCACCTATATTTCCCCTTTGTCCTGAGGACAGTATAAGCCTGTTCCCATCCAGTTTCTTAGGGAGTGAGGACAGAGGCGACAGAAAAAGCTGGATCAGTATCTGCAGGCCTTCTCCAAGCACTAAGGAATGACTCCCACAATAAGTAAGAAATACTGTTCTTCGGGCAGCCATTCCTTCAAATGGCAAGAGAGGACTGTTGAGTGGACCAAGCCCACTTACATTCCCAGGCACACAGGCAGCAGGTTTCCTGAGAGCTGTTTACAGAGCCACAACAACGCCATACTCCCGGGGAATTTATTTCCACCTCAGTGGGATCACAGCCAACAGGAACAGGAGGAAAGTCTTTGAAGTCCTACCTTTTAGAGGATTTTCATTTTGGAGCAATAGGATTGCAGGCTGTCCAGGTATTCTTTAGGGCCAGCCTCTAGGGCCACCAGCCACCCAGCCCCCTCCTCACCCCCGACCCCCTCGCCCCACTCAACTGCCTGCCTTAGTTGCTCTAAGGGCAGAACCTGGGCTGCCTGGGATAATTCCAAGTGCTGGGCTGTGATATCAGAATAGAGTTATGACATCAATGGAAGGCAGGTGAGCCTAGGGAGAAGCAAGAACAGAGGAGCCCCTGAGGCGCTAGGTTAGCCCCCCAGAAGGGAAGACCCAAGAGGGAGGTGGCCAACTCTGTATCAGCTTCTTACAGACCTGAACATCGGAAAATGACTCACAGGTACGGAGAGATTTGCTGCAAGCCAGCCAACCTGCTGGTGCTTCCCTAGACACTGAGTTACAGAAAAGAAAGCGAACAAGCCATCTTCTAGCGCCCCCCTGTGTTGAGTAAAAGGATACTCTCTCTTTTCGGACTTGGAGGTTTGCCTTTGGACCAGGGAGTTGGGAGCACAGACCCAGAGTGGGCTGGGTATTGAGGTCCCCCAGGATAGGGTTAAATACTCGTAGATAAAATGCAGGATGCCCAGTTACATTTGAATTTCAGATACACAATAAATAAATTTTAGTATAAACACTACCCAAATATTGCATGAGACATCCTTATCCTAAAATATTATTCGTTTTGTATTTGAAGCTCAAATTAACCTGAGTGACCTGTGGGGTGTTTTTTTTCTTTTTGGCCACTCTGTTGCCCAGGCTGGAGAGCAGTGGCTCAATCTCAGCTCACTGCAACCTCCGCCTCCTGGGTTCAAGCGATTCTCCTGCCTCAGCCTCCCAAGTAGCTGGGATTAGAGGCGTGCACCATTATGCCGGGCTAATTTTTGTATTTTTAGTAGAAACAGGTTTCACCATGTTGGCCAGGCTGGTCTTAAACTCCTGACTTAAGTGATCTGTCTGCCTCGGCCTCCCAAAGTGCTGGGATTACAGGTGTGAGCCACTGCGCCCTTCCAACCTGTGTTTTTATTTGTTGAATCTGCCAATCCCACTCAAGGAGCTTTTGAAGAAAAATACAAGTACTCCCTGCCCCCAAAAGTCATTCTCATTCTGTTTCAGCAGGGCAGGGGACTTGGGAACCTGTATTACTTTAAAGCTGCGAAAGCGACTATCAATAACTGCAGCTTACTTTAGTCGAGCATTTGCCAAGCCGTGTGCCAAGATCTCTTCACACATTATCTAAGCTAATAGTACCTCTAAGAGTTGGTTCTATCATGAAACCATTTTACAAAGGAGAGAAATGAGGCAAAAGACAGCAAGCAACTTGTCCAAGGTCACATAGTGGGTAAGTGTGGGAGCCATGATTTGAATCCAGGCAGGCCGGCTCCAGCATCTCTGCTCCCACTGACTTAGAAATCTTTGATTGAAGGGATTCTGGGAAGCACAGAATTGAAGCTTCTAAGGGACTGACAAGTAGGGACTCTGAGGCTCTAGGAAGCCCATGCTCAGACTAACTGCTATGCCACCATGTTCAAGGGGCGGAGCCGAGGAGCAAACACCTGGGAGCCAACATCTGGCCCAAGCAGGAGGCTGGCTCAGGGAAGGCTTTCCTGAATGGTCTCTTCCTGGAGGGTAAACAGATTTAAGGAAAATAGGGTGTGGGAAGGGACTGGATACTTGGGAACAGACTTTGCCAACAAGAGGTACAGCATTCATGCTGGCTGGCAGCAAGATGGTGTGCCAGTGAAGACAGCAGAAGCTGGATGGGTCTAGAGGACAAGAGGAGCCAGAGAAGAGACATAAATCCAAATTGCATTTTATTTTTATTTTTTTGAGATGGAGTCTCACTCTGTCACCCAGGCTGGAGTGCAGTAGTATAATCTCGGTTCACTGCAACCTCTGCTTCCCAGGTTCAAATGATTCTCTCCTGACTCAGCCTCCCAAGTAGCTGGGACTATAGTTGCACACCAGTACGCCTGGCTCATTTTTGTATTTTGGGTAGAGATGGGGTTTCGCCATATCACCCAGGCTGGTCTCAAACGATCCACCCGCCTCGGCCTCCCAAACTGCTGGGATTACAGGTAAAAGTATTATAGTTGTATGGTTTACATTTTGAGTTAAATTGTATATAAATCAGAAGTATAAATCAAGATTCATTTTATTGCATATGGATGTCCAATTGTTCCAACACTACTTGTTGAAAAGACTATCTTTTCTCAATTAAAATGTTTCTGCACTGCTGTCAAAAGCCATCTGACCATATTTGTGCGGGCCCATTTCTGGACTCTCTATTCTGTTCCATTAATGTATATGTCTATCTCATTAATCTATATGGTATTTACCAACATCACACTGTCTTGTTTCTTTGTGGTAAGTCTTAAAATTGGGTAATTACTCCAACTTTATTCTTCTTTTTCAAAGTTGCTTTAGCTATTCTAATTTCTTTACCTTTCCATATAAATTTATAATAAGCTTGTCTATGCTGAGAAAATGTCCTGCTGGGATTTTTATTGGAATTGCATTCAAGCTACTGACCAGTCAAGGGAGAACTGATGTCTTTACTCTCTTGAATCTTCTGATCCATGAGCATTGTATGTCTCTCCATTTATTTTGGTCTTCTATTTCATCAGTATTTAACACTATTTACATACAGATACTCTATTTGTTTTGTGTATATCTAAGTATTTCATGGGGTCATTGTAAGTGATTTTTAAAAATTTTTTGTTACCAATTGTTCATTGTTAGTACACAGAAATATGATTGGCCTTTACATACTGACCTTGTATCCTGTGACCTTGTTAAACTCACTTACTCTAAAAATATTTTTGTAGATTTCTTGGGATTTTTCTTTTTCTTTATTTTTTTTGAGACGGAGCCTCGCTCTGTCGCCCGGGCTGGAGTGCAGTGGCATGATCTCGGCTCACTGCAAGCTCCACCTCCCGGGTTCACACCATTCTCCTGCCTCAGCCTCCTGAGTAGCTGGGACTACAGGCGCCTGCCACCATGCCCGGCTAATTTTTTTGTATTTTTAGTAGAGACAGGGTTTCACTGTGTTAGCCAGAATGATCTCAATCTCTTGACCTCGTGATCTCCCACTTCAGCCTCCCAAAGTGCTGGGATTATAGGCGTGAGCCACCGCGCCTGGCCTTCTTGGGATTTTTCTACACAGCCATCACGTCACTTGCAAATAGGGATAGCTCTGTTTCTTTCTTCCCAATCTGTGTGCCTTTGACTTCTTTTTTCTTGCATTATAATACTGGCTAGGACTTCCAGTGTAAGGATGAATATGAGCGGTGAGCATGCACATCCTTGACTTTACTGATCCTAGGGGGAAAGTAAAGCATTCAGTCTCCTATCACTACATATGATGTCAGTTTCTTGAAGATGCCCTTAATCAGGTGGAGGAATTTCCCAGTTTGCTGAGAGTTTTTACCATGAATGATGTTAAATTTTGTCAAATGCCTTTTTCTGTATCAATTGATGTTATAATGTAGTTTTTCTTAGATTGTTAATATTGTGATTCCATTTATATTGATTTTTTTTTCTTTTTCTTTTTTTGAGACAGAGTCTTGCTCTGTTGCCCAGGCTGGAGTGCAGTGGTGTGATCTCCACTCACTGCAACCTCCGCCCCCACCAGGGTTCAAGTGATTCTCCTGACTCAGCCTCCTAAGTAGCTGAGACTACAGAGGTGCACCACCATGCCTTGCTAATTTTTGTATTTTCAGTAGAGACAGGGTTTCACCACGTTGGCCAAGCTGCTCTTGAACTTCTGACCTCAACTGATCTGCCTGCAGTGGCCTCCCAAAGTGCTGGGATTACAGGTGCGAGCCACTGCCCCCAGCCCCATATATTGATTTTCAAATATGGAACCTATCTTGCACCTGTCTTGCACTCCTAGCATGAAATCCACTTGATCATGGATCACTATTCTATTATATTGCTGGTTTCAAATTGTTAACATTTTGTTGAAGACGTTTTCATCTATGCTCATAAGAAATATTGGTCTGAAGTTTTCTTTTCTTGTACTATCTTTGTTCAGTTTGGTATCAGGGTATGCTGTCCTTATAAATGCTTTAGAAATTACTCACTCCTGGCCGGGCACAGTGGCTCACTCCTGTAATCCTAGCGCTTTGGGAGGCTGAGATGAGCAGATCACTTGAGGTCAGAAGTTTGAGACCTGCCTGGACAACAGTGCAAGACTCTGTCTCAAAAAAAAAAAAAAAAAAAAGCTGGGCGCTGTGGCTCACGCCTGTAACCCCAGCACTTTGGGAGGCCGAGGTGGGCGGATCACCTGAGGTCGGTAGTTCAAGATGATCCTGGCCAACATGGTGAAACCCTGTCTCTACTAAAAATACAAAAAAATTAGCCGGGCGTGGTGGCACACGCCTGTAATCCCAGCTACTCAGGAGGCTGAGGGAGAAGAATAGATTGAACACAGGAGGCAGAGGTTTCAGTGAGCCAAGACTGCACCACTGCACACTCCAGCCTGGGCGACAGAGCAAGACTCTGTCTCAAAAAAAAAAAAAAAAAAGAAAAAGAAAAAGAAAAAGAAAAAAAGAAAAGAAATTAGTCACTCCTCTTCTGTTTTCTGGAAGACATTGTGTGGAAATACTGTTATTCTTTTTTCAAATATTTGATAAAATTTACCTGTGAAATCATATAGGCCTGAAGACTTCTTTTTTGAAGTGTTTTAAACTATGAATGCAACTTCTTTAATAGTTATAGGATTATTCAGTTTATGGATTTGATCTTGGGCAAATGTTAGAATTTGATTTTTGAGGAATTGGTTCATTTCATCCAAGTTGTCAAATTTGTCAGCAGAGTTGTCTGTAGCATTCCTTTTATGTATTTTTTAAATCTATTTTATGTTTTTGTAGTATTGTCCTTTTGTGTTTGTTTGTGCTATTAATTGTTTATTTCATTCCTGATGTTGGTAATTTGATATTTTCATTTTAGCAGTCTATCAGATAAGTTGGGTTAAGGTCACACGTAGGGACCAGCCTTCTCTGGGTGGTGGTTTCACTGTTTGTTCCATTTTCAAAGCCTTTGCAGTACTGTTTTTGTTTTTGAGACAGAGTCTTGCTCTGGAGTGCAGTGGTGCAATCTCAGCTCACTGCACGCTCCACCTCCCAGGTTCAAGTGATTCTCCTGCCTCAACCTCCCAAGTAGCTGGGATTACAGGTGTGCACCACCACACCTGGCTAATTTTTGCATTTTTAGTAGAGATGAGGTTTCATCATGTTGGCCAGCTGGTCTCGAACTCCTGGCCTCAAGTGATCCACCCGCCTCAGCCTCCCAAAGTGCCAGGTTACACCATGCCCGGCCCTTTGCAGTACTAGTTGGATCTGTCCCACATGTGTGCCAGTCAGTGGCCACAGGGACGTGGGTATTCATGTAGCTTTAAGTTCAGTTCTCAAAATCTTTAGTACGCTGTTTAGGATCAGATCCATCCATGTGCAGCTTGGACGTGAAGCCAGGACTTCATGAAAACAACGTTATGGGGGTCACTTTCCCAAGGTGTTCTTTCTCTGCAATCTCCTGTTTTTTTCTGGTTCTCTCAGGCTCTCTGTTTCAGTCCTCTGGTTGCCCACTTCCCACCACTGCACCTATTTCAGGGGCTAAGTGGTAGGAAGAGTGAGAGAAAAATGTAACGGGGGTTGCCTCACCTCTTGGGACTAGAGCTCTTCCTACTGGCATGGATGGATTCTTCTGAGTTTTTGACACCTGCGGGCCTCTTGTTGCCACTTCTATCACTGCCAGGGGACCCTTTCCTCCTTGAGCCTGGACTAGAGGGCTTCTCCAGGAGTTTTATCTGTCTGCTTACTTCTGGGTCTCCCCTGAGTCCACTCTAGAAGACACTGGAGGGAAAAAATTATAACCTCACCACCTGTTTGGTGTTACCTCAGATTCTGGTCTTCTCCAGTCTGCTTGTGGCTACTTAATTTTCAGGGTGCTCAAATAGCTGCTCTGTGCATTCTGTCCACATTTTATTTTATTTTTGAGACAGAGTCTCACTCTGTCACCCAGGCTGGAATGCAGTGGTGCCATCTCGGCTCATTGCAACCACTTACTCCTGGGATCAAGTGATTCTCACACCTCAGCCTCCCCAGTAGCTGGAACTACAAATGTGCGCCACCACACCCAGCTAATTTTTGTATTTTTAGTAGAGACGGGGTTTCACCATGTTGGCCAGGCTGGTCTCGAACTCCTGACCTCAAGTGATTGGCCTGCCTCAGGCTTCCAAAGTGCAGAGATTACAGGCATGAGCCACCGTGCCTGGCCCTGTCCACGTTTCATAGCTGCAGAGTGAAACCTTCTCACTTAATCCTACCTGGAACTGGAACCAAGCAGAATTAAATTTTAAAAGACTCACTCTTGCTGTCCAGAATCTGGGAGGTCGGGTAGTGAAACTGGGTTGGAGGCCAGGCAGATGGAGGGCAGTGGGCAGATGTGAAAGTGCTCAGGTCTGGCACTGACAGGATCTGCTGACAAGATGCACGTGACAGATTAGGGAGGGCAGGACTCAAGGTGACACCCAGGTTCACTTCTTGGTCATCTGCCAGGTCTGGAAAGTGACCTGAGACCTTGGCTAGGACAGTTTCAAAGTAGCGAGTGGTGGGTTCATATGCAGTGGGAAGAGGCCAGGAGAGAGGCTGAGGCTACAGGAGAGAGAAGACAGTGATAAGGCTGGGTGCGGTGGCTCACGCCTGTAATCCCAGCACTTTGGGAAGCCGAGGCGGGCAGACCACTTGAGGTCAGGAGTTGGAGACCAGCCTGGCCCATATGGTGGAACCCTGTCTCTACTGAAAATACAAAAATTAGCCGGGCATGGTGGTGCCCACCTGTAGACCCAGCTACTCGGGAGGCTGAGGCAGGAGAATCACTTGAACCCGGGAGGCGGAGGTTGCAGTGAGCCGAGATCGTGCCATTGCATTCCAGCTCGGGCGACAGAGCAAGACTCTGTCTCAAAAAAAAGAAAGAAAAGAAAAGAAAACAGCGATAAAACCAAGTCCCCCAGCAAGATGGAGAAAATCACCCTTTGAAGTTGGGCACTACTTCAAAGGGGAGAAATGTCTCTATTAGAATCATTTGGGATTCACATGGCAGGGGGGATGCAGAGAGCGTAAGTGTGATGGCAGAAAGCTGAGGGGCTCAGGCTGTGGATCTGGTTTTGTTCCATGCATGAGGAAGCAAGATCTTTTGCGGTGTGGCAGGAGGCAGCAGTGAAAATACAGAGAGTAAGCCGGGCGCGGTGGCTCACGCCTGTAATCCCAGCACTTTGGGAGGCCGAGACGGGGGGGATCACGAGGTCAGGAGATTGAGACCATCCTGGCTAACCCGGTGAAACCCCGTCTCTACTAAAAATACAAAAACTAGCCGGGCGAGGTAGCGGGCACCCGTAGTCCCAGCTACTCGGGAGGCTGAGGCAGGAGAATGGCGTGAATCCGGGAGGCGGAGCTTGCAGTGAGCTGAGATCCAGCCACTGCACTCCAGCCTGGGCGACAGAGCGAGACTCCGTCTCAAAAAAAAAAAGAAAGAAAATACGCAGAGTAGCAAAGACTTCTAGAGCCACTGGGAGATGGGAGAGAAAGGTGGTGGGGGACTCACACAAAGGGGACAGGTACTGATCAAGGCCCAGCAGATACCCTGGGTTTGACGAGTGTGGTCTGCATGGCTGGAGGGTCACTGCAGAACGTGGCTGCATAGCATATGTACGTGTGCTCAGCAGAGGACCCTATCACCCCTGCCTGAAGGTAGAAGGTGCAGAACTGACAGGTCATCACCAAAAGACCAACAATGTCACTGCCGTCATCTGAGTGGCCACCACACTCCAGTGACTGCTGGGCAGTTTGTAACATGATTTTATTTATCCCTCTTGACAACTCTAAGAGGTTTTTTGACTACAGGTGCGCGCCACCACACCTGGCTAATTTTTGTATTTGTAGTAGAGACGGGGTTTCACCATATTGGTCAGGCTGGTCTCAAACTCCTGACCTTGTGATCTGCCCATCTCAGCCTCCCAAAGTGCTGGGGTTACAGGTGTAAGCCACCACGCCCAGCCCCTAAGAGGTCTTTATCACTACATACACTTTATGGGTGAGGAGACAGACGCAGAGGGACCTAACTTGTAAGTGACACAGTCTGGATTCGGGCCCGACCTGTCTAGTGCCTGGGCTGCCCCATGGTTAGAGAGAGGACAGACAGGTGTGAAGGAAGCCAGACAACCAGGAGAGAGAGGAAGAACTCACCCCAGCAGGGGTGAACCACAGGGCAAGGCCAAGTGAGAAAGGAAAAGAAAAACGCGACTGCCGCCTGGAGGAGTCAGATCTGGAAGGGCACTGGAAGGGTAACTGCTCTGGTGGCCAGAAAAGCGCTTCTGACTTTCAGATTACTGATCCAGAGCCCACAGGGTCTGGAGGTGGCCACGTGGGGCAGAGGTGGACAGGGCCTAGTGAGGTCAGGCTGCGTGGGAACTGGTGCTGCACGCTAAGGCATAGCTGAAGATGCAAGGGCATGCTGACCAGGGAATGAGGCCCAGGGGTTGAGGACAAGCTCCATGGCCAAGGGCCCTGGTGGACCTGAGGGCTGAGATGGGTGGGGTGCAATCCTAGCAGAGGCACCAAGACACCAGGATTTGGAAGAATGAGAGGCATGAGGAGGGGAACGCTGAGGAGGGGCACAATCGACCAGTCCCTGGGCCAGGTTTGCCCCTCTTGGAGGGTGGGGGCTGCGTAGGTAGAAGTTCCTTCTGGTTGGACTCTTCTCCCCAGAGGTCCCACATTCTGATGACCCCGTGGGGACTTTAAAAAGACAGGTGAGCAAGCCAGCCCTGGCTGACTCAACATGCCCTCCGAAGGGCCTCAATCCAGCCACCAGATGGCAGCTGGAAACAAGACAAAGCTTCCCGAAGTCAAAGGAGGCCTACACTTTGGAAGCTGCTTGAATAGCCAGCCGATCACACAGTCCTGGATTTGCCTGACTCCTCATCAGAACGGCAGAAAACTCCATGCCCTTCCTCATATGAATTTTTCTAATAAAGGATAAGAAAGGAATTGAGAATCTGATAATAAGGACTGTTTTGAAAGGCTGCTTGGTCCTGTGGTGAGCTCTGGTTTCTCTGGTGATATCTCCAGACCAGCAGGGAAGTCCCCTAACTATGACCCAGGACATCATCTGAGGTCCCAGCCATCAGCTGCCCAGAGCTCCACACCCTCTCTGCTCTAAGCGCCCCCTGGGTCTGGCATGCCCAGTGGGTGTAAAGCATGACTGTTTAGTGGCCACGGCCTACACAGCTATAGATGTTGTTCCTCAGCAGCTGAGAAGATGCCCACAGGAGGACACAAGTGAGCTGATCCTGGCGAGGGCACTGGAGATGCATGTGCTGAAAGCCAAGAGGTCAGGAAGATAGGGTCCTCACAAGAAAGAGGAGAGGCTGCCCAGCAGGAAGGGGTACACAGGAAGAAAGCAGAGGACGGGGAGTTTGTATGCGCTTGAAGACAGATGTGGGGAAGATCAGTGATGGGGACAGGAAGATGTAGTCAGCAGACAGCTATATGGCAAGGGAAGGCTTTGAGGTGGGGCAAGGGCAGCCCCAAGAGGCAATGACCAAAGCTGATCCAGAAGCCCGGGGGCTGGACAGGTGCACCCCCTGCCCCAGCACAGCGGCAGGACGTCCATGCAGAGGAGCTCCAGGTGGAGGAGTCAGACACCCATGGAGACCCCCAACATGAGGCCGGCAGGGCAGGACAGCACAGCACAGCACACAGGCTTCCCTAAGGACAAGGGAGAGCCCTCAGAGGTGACACAAAGGACGTGGGGAGGGTAAGACAGCTTGCTACAGAGCAGGGTGGGGTGTGAGGCAAGGGGCACAGGGAGAAGGTGAGGTGCCTACTCCACCCCAGGTACAGCTCTTCTCTCCTCCACATGGGCCAGCGTACCTGTGCTGCCCACACGAGTCTCTCCTCAGCCCCAAACAGTGAGCTCCTCAAAGGCCAGGTCCAAGCCTGTGCCTGTTTATCTCTGAGTTCCCTGCATCTGGCTCAGCCCCCAGGACACACAAGGACACCAATCAAAGCCTGCTGAGGGACATATGCATGCACTTTAGTGCATAAGAACCATTTTACCTTTGAGTGACCTTGCAGGATTGCCTTGCTTTCTTTCACAGAACAGGAGTCTTCCAATGTCAACAATAAACAGGAAATATAAACAGAGGCAGTGTGCAGGGAAAACACTATCTAGGGAGTTTCAGCATCTTCTCATGCACTTGGAAAAGTCTGCCCAATTTTTGGCTGAAGTCCATTTCTTTGAGTGATGATTTATAAAAAGATTCAAAGGAAAATCTGTTTTTTCCCCAAGCAGCAGAAAGACCTAATGTAATTTTCACAAGAACTGTGTGCCTCTGATTTCTCAGAGTTTGATCGATGTCACACAATATTTGGGCATAACAATTAAGAACAAATAAATTCCACACAAGGAAAAATGTGTCATCCAGCCCCAAATACACAGGTGGAAGGGAATCTGAGAGTTGCCACCAGGCAAAACGGAAGGAATACCAAACTGGCTGGAGAAAAGGCCACTGAATTCCAGGGCTTTCTACAGGACATGCTTGCTTCACTGCTTTCAAATCCCTCTCATAATTTGAAATATGTGAAAAAAGTTTGTTTCCCCCTGAAGGGCTGCAGGCAAATATGCCCTTCTCCTGGGGATAAGTCCAACAGTAACTCTTTTCAAAGGAAGCCAAATAACCCGTGTTCAAACCGTCACATGCAAAATCCTTGGAAAGCACATCATCCTGCTCTGTGGCAGCTGCTGACCAAAGATGGTCTGGCCTTCCGGGGTGGACAGGTGACTTCTACACTCTGGCCACTTAGCCTGTCCAGCCTTCCCATCCACTACCTTCCTGGGCAGATGGAGGCCCTAGTCCCAGATCCTGCCCAGGCCAATCCCCTCAGCTTCAAGGGAAGGAGCATGGAGCTGTCTCCACCAAGTTATCCTGAACCTTCCAAGGAAGGGTTGGAAGACCCTCCCTTCCAACCACAGAGGGTCTTGGTTCTTACCTCTGTGGGAGCTGCCATACCTTGCTCCTAAAGTTTGAGTTCATATAGGGCTGTAAACTGAAAAAAAAATCGAAGCCCCGTAACCATGTAAATGGGCTCCTCCTTTCAGCCAAGGGCACTCCAAAGTTAACCTAAAAAAACTACCTAGGGCCATGATGGGAAGTGGGGGTTGGACATGCCTCTGTACCCTCCTCCCTTTGGAATTCAGGCACAGCTGGCTAGCATTAACATTAAAGCAGAGATCTTAAGACATTTTGTAGCAATGACACCAAGTTCCAGCCTGACTCTAGTATAGTATCACATGACAAATAGTGGGCCCTAAAAGAGATCAAAGTATTTTACCTGAAAATACATTTCTTTGACATATTTTGAAATGGCCCTGCAAATCTGTCTCTTGGGAAAGTCTACGTTCTCTAGAGAATCTCTTTCCTTTTCCAGGTCTTTTCCTTGATCTAGGAGAGAACTAAGAGTGTGGCACCTTTTTAAGTCTGGTGAGAACCATTTACAATCTATCCTCTCTGAAGTCTGCTACTTGGAGGCTTCGTCTGCATAATAAGAACCCTGGTCTCCAGGACCCCTTATCTGAACCCAGACACTCCCTTGTATGGATTCCAGGTCTTTAGATAAGCTCTTTCAACCAACTGTCATTCAGAAAATCTTTGAATCCACCTATGACCTGGAAACCTCACCCACCCCTCCTACCCATTTGCACCCCTGTCCCGCCTTTCTGGACTGAAGGAATGTACATCTTGCATTGATTGATGTCTTATGTCTGCCTAAAATGTATAGAAACAGGCTGTAGGTTGGGCGCGGTGGCTCACACCTGTAATACCAGCACTTTAAGAGGCGAAGGCGGGCAGATCACGAGGTCAGGAGATCGAGACCATCCTGGCTAACATGGTTAAACCCTGTGTCTACTAAAAATACAAAAAAAAATTAGCTGGGCATAGTGGTGGGCGTCTGTAGTTCCAGCTACTCGGGAGGCTGAGGCAGGAGAATGGCGTGAACCCTGGAGGCAAAGCTTGCAGTGAGCCAAGATCGTGCCACTGGGCAACAGAGTGAGACTCTGTCTCAAAAAAAAAAAAAAAAAAACAAGCTGTAGCCTGCTTGGGCACATGTTGTCAGGACCTCCTGAGACTGTATAATGGGTAAGTCCTTAATTTTGGCAAAATAAACTTCTAAACTGATTGAAATTGTCTCAGATATTTTTTGGTTTATAGGACCACGCCATTTAAATGACATTCATTCCCTCTGAAAAGTTAATGTACAAGAGCATATAAGGTACAGAAGTCTACCAGGGATTTTTATTTTTATTTTTTGAGATGGAGTCTCACTCTGTCACCCAAGCTGCAGTGCAGTGGTGCAATCTCCGCTCACTGCAACCTCCACCTCCCTGTTTTAAGTGATTATCCTGCCTCAGCCTCCCAAGTAGCTGGGATTACAGCCACGCACCACCATGCCAAGCTAATTTTTTTTTTCTTTTTTTTTGAGATGGAGTCTCACTCTGTTGCCCAGGCTGGAGTGCAGTGGTGCAAACTCAGCTCATGTAACCTGTGCCTCCAGGTTCAAGTGATTCTCCTGCTTCAGCCTCCTGAGTAGCTGGAATTACAGATGTGTGCCACCATGACTGGCTAATTTTTTTATTTTTGTAGAGACGGGGTTTCACCATGTTGTCCAGGCTGGTCTTGAACTCCTGACCTCAAGTGATTCACCCACCTCAGCCTCCCAAAGTGTTGGGATTACAGGCGTGAGCTATCGCGCCCAGCCTCCAGCTAATTTTTGTATTTTTAGTAGATATAGGGTTTCCCCGTGTTTGCCAGGCTAGTCTCAAACTCCTGACCTCAAGTGATCCAGCTACCTTGGCCTCCCAGAGTGCTGGTATTACAGGCATGAGGCACCTCACCTGGCCAGGGATTATTTTTATATGATAAAAATTATATTGTGGCCTAGGTCGGAGGCAGTGGCTCACATCCATAATCCCAGCACTCTGGGAAGCTGGGTGGGTGAGGTTAGGAGTTCGAGACCAGCCTGGCAAACATAGAGAAACTCTATCTCTACTAAAAATACAAAAATTAGCCAGGTGTGGTGGCAGTGCCTGTACTACTCGGAGGCTACTCAGGAGGCTGAGGCAGGAGAATCACTTGAACCAGGAGGCGGAAGTTGCAGTGAGCCAAGATCACGCCAATGTACTCCAGCCTAGATGACAGAGCGAGACTCCGTCTCAAAAAAGGAAAGGAAAGGGAATGGAAAGGTAAGGGAAAGGGAAGGGAAAGGGAAAGGGAAGGGAAGAAAAAGTATGTGGCCTGGAAATAAGTATTCCTTCCCTCAGCTCATTTTAGGCAACTGGCAGGTTCAAGCCACAAATACAAAACTGGAAAACCCCAAAAGGTCAAATTTTAGGTGTATAAGCAGAGAATCACTGCAGTGAGCAGAGGGGGCTGGGTGCACAGCTGGGGAAGGGCTGGCAGGGAAGGGCCACCGTCCCCGCTTGCAGACTCCTCTGTGACTAACACAGGTCCTTTTTTGGGAAGTGTGAGCACGCCTCCCCCAGGATGACCATGGCTCTCCCTCCTGCGGCCACAAGCAGCATGTCTTTGCCCTGAGCAGAAGGTGAATGTCTTTCCAGAGGTGAATCCCTTGGGGGCTGCTGCACCTCATTTTGGGGAAACACATATTGTTGGACATAAGTTGTTTGGAGACAGTAAAAGCAGTTTTTTCCCTTCACCTCTCAAACGCCCTGGGCGCCTAATCTCCTGCGGGTGATTCTGCCCCATCTCCTGCCACCAGCTGTGGGCAAATGATTTTATGAGTGCTGGGTGTCAACGAAAAGAGTCAAACTCTGTAAAATATTTGAAGAGGGCTGGGTGCAGTGGCTCACGCCTATAATCCCAGTACTTTGGGAGGCTGAGGCAGGAGGATCACCTCAAGTCAGGAGTTGGAGACTAGCCTGACCAACACGGCAAAACCCTGTCTCTACTAAAAATACAAAAACTAGACAGGCATGGTGGCGGGCACCTGTAATCCCAGCTACTTGGGAGGCTGAGGCAGGAGAATCGCTTGAACTTGGGAGGTGGAGGTTGCAGTGAGCCGAGATCGCACACTGCACTCCAGCCTGGATGACAGAGTGAGACTCCATCTCAAGAAAAAAGGAAAAAAAAAAATAATATAGACACACACACACACACACACACACACACACATATTTGAAGAGATTTATTCTGAGCCAAATATGAGTGACCACGGCCCCTGGCAGAGCCCTCAGGAGATCCTGAGAACATGTGCCAAGGTGGTTGGGGTACAGCTTGATTTTATACATTTTAGGGAGACATGAAACTTCAATCAAATACATTTAAGAAATACATCGGTTTGGTCCAGAAAGGTGCGACAACTTGAAGGGGACAGGGTTTCCATGTTACAAGTAGATTTAAATTTTTTCTAATTGGCAATTGATTTTAAGAGTTATCAATAGAGGCTGGGTGCAGTGGCTCACATCTGTAACCCCAGCACTTTGGGAGACTGAGATTGGTGGATCACCTGAGGTCAGGAGTTCAAGACCAGCCTGGCCAAGATGGTGAAACCCGACTCTACTAAAAATAGAAAAATTAGCCAGGCATGGTGGTGCATGCCTGTAATCTCAGCTACTCAGAAAGCTGAGGCAGGAGAATTGCTTGAACCTGGGAGGCAGAGGTTGCAGTGAGCTGAGATCGTGCCACTGCACTCCAGCCTGGGCGACAGATAGAGACCCATCTCAAAAAAAAAAAAAAAGAAAAAAAAGAGTTATCACTAAAAAGGAATACCTGGGTTGGGATAAGAGGTTATGGAGACCAAACTTTTACCATGCAGATGAAGCCTCCAGGTAGCAGGCTTCGGAAAGAATAGATTGCCAATGTTTCTTATCAGACTTAAGGTCTGTGTTGATGTTAACATCGGAAAAGTATTATGAGGCATGAGGTATTATGAGAGGTATTATGAGGTATTATGAGGCATGAGGTGTTATGAGAGGTATTATGAGGCATGAGGTGTTATGAGAGGTATTATGAGGCATGAGACTCCCACTTCCCATCATAACCTGAACCAGTCTTTCAGGTTACATTTTAGAGTGCCCTGGCCTAGGAGGAAATCCCATTGAGACGGCTGGAGGGCCTTCGAATTGTACTTTTTTGTTTACATGGGGCATATGACCCACCAGCAATGCCAGCGTGAATGGAATTGGTTGCATCCACAGTACAACACACTTCCCATTTACCATTGTGTAATCCTCCCAGCAACTAAGCAGGAATGCCAAAGACAGGGAACTGGAGCTCGGAAGCATTCACTGATTTGACCAAGGCCCCAGAGCTGGGCTTGGGGAGAAGCTTGGCCAGTTGTTCATTCCATAGACAGGAGGAGGAGGCACCATGAGACATAGTGACTTATCCAGCGTCAGACCTGCCCCTGGGCCCACTGCTCTGTCCACAGTACTACAGAATATTCTACCAAATGTGGAAAGGGAACAGTTAAAGAAATGCCAACTTAGCCCAGAATGACAGCACTGAAACACTGGGAGGACCCTCAGGCCCTGCCTCAGGCCCAGCCCTCTGGCTCCGATCTTTCACTATGTTCCTCACTTCTCCCTCCCTCTCATAGTGAGCTCTGTTCTTGACCAAGCAGAAATCAGTCTCACTACTTCCACTCCTGGTTCTGCTTGTGTCACTAGAAACGAGTCTGTGGCCAGGCGCGGTGGCTCACGTCTGTAATCCTCACACTTTGGGAGGCTGAGGTGGGCAGATCACTTAAGGTCAGGAGTTCAAGACCAGCCCGGCCAACATGGCAAAACCTCGTCTCTACTAAAAATACAAAAATTAGCCAGGTATTGTGGCACATGCCTGTAATCTCAGATACTTAGGGGGTTGAGGCAAGAGAATTGCTTGAACCTGGGAGGCGGAGGTTGCAGTAAGCCAAGATCGCGCCACTGCACTCCAGTCTGGGTGACAGAACAAGATTCCATCTCAAAAATAAAAAACAAACAGAATTAGAAATGAGTCTGTGGCTTCATTTGCACACCCTGAACCTTCAAACTTGCAATTCAAGCAGGTTCTGCCTGGGCTTCCTTTCTCCAGCCAAATGTCACAAGTTCATTTGTTCCAGTGGTGACAGTGTCAGAGGCATCCTAGCCACAGTGACTCCATCTTGAATAAAGCCCAGATAAAGCCAAACCTGCTGGGTTACATTCCCAGGAGTTTGGGCAGTCCTGGTCACATGTTTATAGTTGAGGGAATGAGCTAATGATATTAACCAACTAAAGACTCAGAACTTATGGAAATGTCCCAGTACTTTAAGAACAAAAAAGCATTCTTAGTTTAAGAATAGGTTTTGATTTAAAAATAATAGTACACTGATAAATTCTTGCTAAAATCAAGAATTAGTAACAATAGGAAAGTAACAATACTAATAGTCTGCCACTAGTTAATCACCAGCCTTTGTAATAAATACACGATTCTTTTTTGTTTGTTTGTTTGTTTGTAGGCAGAGTGTTGCTCTGTCTCGCCCAGGCTGGAGTGTAGTCACTGCAACTTCTGCCTCCCGGGTTCAAGCGATTCTCCTGCCTCAGCCTCCCAACTAGCTGGGATTACAGGCGCGCACCACTATGCCCAGCTAATTTTTGTATTTTTATTACAGACGGGGTTTCACCATGTTGGCCATGCTGATCTCGAACTCCTGACCGGCCTAAATACACAATTCTTAACAACCTATATAAGCAAGCACTACTTTTAAGGTAGCGCATTGCTCCTTTTGCTTTCTGAGGACACCCTACTCTGTAATTGAGTAATCTCTAATAAGTGATCTTAACTTCACTCTGTGACTCGCCTTGAATTCTTTCCTGCGACAGATTCAAGAACCCACTCTGGGGATCTGGGACCAGACCCCCTTTTCTGGTGACAACAGGTGGAAAGGAACTGCAACACCACAGTCGTCTTCTGCAAGGACACTGCTGGTGCTGCCAAGGGTGTCACGGCACACTGGCCCCACAACAGATCCTTGCTGGGCACCAACTCCAGTAACAAACTCAGGGCCTGGCCCTGAGATCACCATGGAAACAAGACATATAGGCTCTCTCTGCCCTCAAGGAACTTAGGTTCTATTGAGGAGATGAACAATAAAAAATTTAAAAGGTTCGGGGGTCTTAGAAGTTTTTTAGTTTAGGCCGGGCGTAGTGGCTCACACCTGTAATCCCAGCACTTTGGGAGACTGAGGCAGGCAGATCACCTGAGGTCAGGAGTTCAAGACCAGCCTCAGGAGGCGGAGGTTGCATGCAGTGAGCCGAGATCGCACCACTGCACTCCAGCCTGGGTGACAGTGTGGACTCCATATTAAAATAAATAAATAAATAAAAATAGGCTGGGTGTGGAGGCTCATGGCTGTAATCCCAGCACTTTGGGAGGCAGAGGTGGGTGGATCATTTGAGGTCAGGAATTCGAGACCAGCCTGATCAACATGGTAAAACCCTGCCTTTACTAAAAATACAAAAATCAGCCAGGTGTGGTGGCGGGTGCCTGTAGTCCCAGCTGCAGACTGAGGCAGGAGAATCACTTGAACCCAAGAGATGGAGGTTGCAGTAAACCAAGATCACACCACTGCACTCCAGCCTGGGTGATAGAGCAAGACTCCATCTCAAAATATAAATAAATAAAAATAAAAATGACAGCAGATGGCAGTGAAGAAAATATCCAGGGTCCTATAATGGCGATGTCTCAATAGAGAGGAACAGCTTAAAGTACTTTGAGGTGACATTAGGCTGAGCTCTGAAGATGGGACACCAGTCAGATGTGTTCTAGGCAGAGATACCAGGAAGTACAAAGGCCCTGAAGCAGAACTGAACCCAGTGGGCGGGGCAGAGAGGAGCAGGAAAGGAGCTGCCAGCAGGGGCCTGATCACAGAGGGCCTTACCTCCGAGGTGAGGAAGAGCTTGGATTTTACCCAACAAGCACCAGCAAGCCACCTAAGATAATTTTGGGTGTGTGTGGATGTAAACATACATAACGTTTACCATTTTAATCATTTTATTTTTATTATTATTATTTTTAGGGACAAGGCATTGCTCTGTTACCCAGACTGGAGTACAGTGGCGTGAACGTGGTTCAGTGCAACCTCAAACTTCTGGGCTCAAGCAATCCTCTTGCCTCAGCCTCCCAAAGTGTTGGAATTACAGGCATGTGCCACCATGTCTGGCCCATTTTAAAGTGATATTTAGTACGTTCATAACGTGCAACCACCACCTCTGTCTAGTTACACAATATTTTCATTACCCCAAAAAGAAATCCTGTACCCATTAAGCTGTCACTTCCTATCTCCCCCTAGTTCCTACCAACCACTAGTCTGCTTTCTATCACTATGGATTTACCTGTTCTGGATATTTTGTATAAATGGAATCACACAATATGTGGGTGTTCTGTGTCTGGCTTTTTTCACTTACCATAATGTTGTCAAGGTTCATCCATGTTGTAGCATGTGTCAGTGCTTCATTCCTTTTCATGACTGAATAATACTCCATTGTATGGATATACCACGTTTTCTTTATCCATTCACCCATTAATGGGCATGTGGGTTCTTCGCACCTTTTGGCTATTGTGAATAGTGCTGCTATGATTGTTCCTGTATAAGTTCTTGTTTGAGCACCTGATTTCAATTATTTTTTGGTATAGACCCAGAAGTGGAATTGCTGGGCCACAGGGACAATTCTATTTAATTTATTGAGAAAATGCCAAACTATTTCCACAGTGGCTGTATCATTTTACATTTCCACCAGCAATGTATATGGGTTCCAATGTCTCCACTCTCTTTTTTTTTTTTTTTTTTTTTTTTTTGAGACGGAGTCTCGCTCTGTCGCCCAGGCTGGAGTGCTGTGGCCGGATCTCAGCTCACTGCAAGCTCCGCCTCCCGGGTTCCCGCCATTCTCCTGCCTCAGGCTCCCGAGTAGCTGGGACTACAGGCGCCCGCCACAGCGCCCGGCTAGTTTTTTGTATTTTTTAGTAGAGACGGGGTTTCACCGTGTTAGCCAGGATGGTCTCGATCTCCTGACCTCGTGATCCGCCCGTCTCGGCCTCCCAAAGTGCTGGGATTACAGGCTTGAGCCACCGCGCCCGGCCTCCAATGTCTCCACTCTCTTGCCAACATTTGTTACTTTTCTTTTTTGATGTTGTTATTTTCCATCCTAATGGGTGTGAAGTGTTTTTTGGATTTGCATTTCCTCAATGACTAATAATGTTGATTCTCTTTTCATGGATTTGTTAGCTTCTTTGGAGATGTGTCTGTTCAAGTACCTTGCTTTTTTTGGTGGGGGGGGGGGGGGTTGGGGGAAGACAGGGTCTGGCTCTGTCACCCAGGCTAGAGTGCAGTGGCACAATCTCAGCCTCTGCTTCCTGGGCTCAAGCCATCCTCCCACCTCAGCTTCCTGAGTAGCTGGGACTACAGGTATGTGCCACCACACTGGCTATTTTTGTTGTTGTTGTTTGGTTGGTTGGTTTTTATGTAGAGATGAGGTTTTGCCATGTTGCCCAGGCTGGTCTCGAACTCCTGAGCTCAAGTGATCCACTCAGTTCAGCCTCCCAAAGTGCTGGGATTATAGGCATGAGCCACCACACCCAGCCATGTGTCCACTATTTTATTTTATTATTATTTTGAGACCTAGTCTTGCTCTGTTGCCTAGACTGGAGTGCAGTGGTGTGATTTTGGCTCACTGCAACCTCTGCCTCCCAGGTTCAAGTGATTCTCCTGCCTCAGCCTTCCAAGTAGCTGGGATTACAGGCACCCACCACCACACCCAGCTAATTTTTGCATTTTTAGTAGAGACGGGGTTTCACCATGTTGGCCAGGCTGGTCTAGAAGTCCTGATCTCACGTGATCCACCCACCTCAGCCTCCCAAAGTGCTGGGATTACAGGAGTGAGCCACCGCGCCTGGCCTGCTCATTTTTTTAAATAGGTAATTTTTCTTTTAGGTGTTGAGTTGTAAGAATCCTTTATATATTCTGGATGCTAAACCTTTATTAAATATATGATTTGCATATATTTTCTCCCATTCTGTGAGCTATCTTTTCCTTTTCTTGATAGTCTTTGATGTACAAAATTTTTAAATTTTGATGAAGTCCAATTTATCCATCTTTTTTCTTAGCTGCTTTTGTTTTTAGTGTCATATCTAAAAACTTATTGCTGGCCGAGTGCGGTGGCACACGTCTGTAGTCCCAGCACTTTGGGAGGTCGAGGTGGGCGGATCACTTGAGCTCAGGAATTTGAGACCAGCCTGGCCAATGGGGCAAAACCCTGTCTCTTCTAAAAATACAAAAATTAGCTGGCCTGGTGGCTCGTTCCTGTGGTCCCAGATACTCAGGAGGCTGAGGCAGGAGAATCACTTGAGCCTGAGAGGCGAAGGCTGCAGTGAGCTGAGATCTCACCACTGCACTCCAGCCTGGTTGACAGAGTGAGATCCTGTCTTAAGTAAATAAACAAATAAATAAAAATTAAAAATAAAAACTTATTGTCAAATCCAAGGTTTTGAAAATTTACTCCTCTTTTTTCTTTCTAAGAGTTTTGTTAGTTTAACTCTTATATTTAGGTCTTTGATTCATTTTGAGTTGTCTTTTTTTTTTTTTTTTTTTGATGGAGTCTTGCTCTGTCATCCAGTCTGGAGTGCAGCAACACAATCTTGGCTCACTGCAACCTCCGTCTCCCAGGTTCAAGCAATTTTCCTGCCTCTGCCTCCTGAGTAGCTGGGACTATAGGTGTGCACCACCACACTTGACTGATTTTTGTATATTTAGTAGAGATGGGGTTTCACCATGTTGGCCAGGCTGGTCTCAAACTTCTGACCTCAGGTTATCCACCTGCCTCAGCCTTCCAAAGTGCTGGGATTACAGGTGTGAGCCACCATGCCTAACAGATTTTGAGTTAATTTTTGTATATGGTGGTGGGGACAGGGGGGAAGTCCAACTTCATTATTTTGTATGTGGATATCCAATCATTTCTGTATCATTTGCTGAAGAGACAGTCCTTTCCCTATTAAATGATCTTGGTACTCTTGCTGAAAATCCATTGGTTAGAGATGTATGGGTTTATTTCTGGACTCTCAATTCTATTCCATTGATCTGTATGTCTATCTTTACTCAAGTACCACATTGTCTTGACTACTACAGCCCTTAGCAAGTTTCAAGCGGGCGCTTGTAGTCCCAGCTACTCGGGAAGGCTGAGGCAGGAGAATGGCGTAAACCCGGGAGGCGGAGCTTGCAGTGAGCTGAGATCTGGCCACTGCACTCCAGCCTGGGCTACAGAGCGAGACTCCGTCTCAAAAAAAAAAAAAAAAAAAAAAAAAAAAAAAAAAAAAAAAAGTGGAGTCTTCCAACTCTGTTCTTTTTCAAGACTGTTTTGACAATTTGGGGGTCCTCTGAAATTAATTCCATATGAATTTTAGAATAAACGCTTCCATCTCTGCAAAAAAGGGTCAGTGGATTTTGATAGGGATCACATTGATTCTACGTATTGCTTAGGCAGTTCACCATGTTAATAATATTATGTCTTTCAATCCATGAACATGGAATGTCTTTCCATTTATAAAGGTCTTTTTTTTTTTTTTTTTTTCACCAATATGTTTTAGTTTCAGTTTCCTTTTCACGTCCTTGGTTAAATTTATTCCTAAGTATTTTAAATTTTGATGCTATTTATTTATTTATTATTTTTTATTTTTGGAGATGGAGTCTTGCTCTGTCGCCCAGGCTGGGGTGCAATGGTGCGATCTCAGCTCCCTGCAACCTCTGCCTCCCAGGTTCAAGCAATTCTCCTGCCTCAGCCTCTGGAGTAGCTGGAATTACAGGTACATGCCGCCACACCTGGCTAAGTTTTTGTATTTTAGTAGAGAGGGGGTTTCACCATGTTGCTCAGGCAGGCCTCGAACTCCTGGGCTCAGGCAATCTGCCCATCTCAGCCTCCCAAAGTGCTAGGATTACAGGCATGAGCCACTCTACCCGAACTTTGATGCTATTTAAATGAAACTGTTTTCTTCATTTCCTTTTTGGG
This sequence comes from Theropithecus gelada, assembly GCF_003255815.1. NCBI lineage: Eukaryota > Metazoa > Chordata > Mammalia > Primates > Cercopithecidae > Theropithecus > Theropithecus gelada. Next base: position 19,757,837 of record NC_037678.1, read on the forward strand.
TTATTATTTACAACTATGTAGAAATACAAGTATATAGAAAACCCTACACCTTTGCCGAATTCATTTATTAACTCTAATAGTTTCTCTTTTTTTTGTAGGTTCTTTGAGTTTTTCTATACATACGATCATATGTGTGCCAATAAAGTAAGCTTTACTTTTTCCATTCCAAATTTTCCTTTTGTTTATTTTTCTTGTCTAATTGTTCAGTCTAGAACTTCCAGTAGAATGTTGAACAGCTTTGGGGAACTGGGCATCCTTGACTTGTTCCTGATCTTAGGGAGGAAATTTTCATTCTTTCGTCATCAAGTATGATGTTAGCTGTGGGTTTTTCATAAATGCCCTTTATCATGTTGCTAAAGTTGCCTTCTATTCCTAGCTTGCTGAGTGTGTTCATCATGAAAGGGTGTTGAATATTTGTCAGATCTTTTCTCTGTATCAGTTGAGATGGCCACATGTGGCTTTTTTTACACTCAATCAAATTGGTGTACTACATTGATTGCGTTTTGGTTGTTGTTGAACTACACTTCCACTCCTGGGGTAAGTCCCACTTGGTCATGGTGTATAATCCCTTTAAATATGCTAATGGATTTTGTTTGCCAGTATTTTGTTGAGGGATTTTGCAGCTATATTCATAAAGGATAATGGTTTATAGTTTTCTTTTCTTGTGATGTCTTTGTGTGGCTTTCAGGGCTGGCCTCATAAAATAAATTATTAGGCCGGGCGCGGTGGCTCAAGCCTGTAATCCCAGCACTTTGGGAGGCCGAGGCGGGTGGATCACAAGGTCAGGAGATCGAGACTATCCTGGCTAACATGGTGAAACCCCGTCTCTACTAAAAATACAAAAACCTAGCCGGGCGCGGTAGCGGGCGCCTGTAGTCCCAGCTACTTGGGAGGCTGAGGCGGGAGAATGGCGTGAACCCGGGGGGCGGAGCTTGCAGTGAGCCGAGATCGCGCCACTGCACTCCAGCCTGGGAGACACAGTGAGACTCCGTCTCAAAAAAAAAAAATAAATAAAAAAAAAAAAATAAATAAATAAATAAATAATTAAGTGTTTCATCCTCAGGCCGGGCGCGGTGGCTCGTGCCTGTAATCCCAGCACTTTGGGAGGCCAAGGCGGGCAGATCATCTGAGGTCAGGAGTTCGAGACCAGCCTGGCTAACATGGTGAAACTTTGTTTTTACTAAAAATACACAAAATTAGCCAGTTATGATGGTATGCACCTGTAATCCCAGCTACTCAGGAGGCTGAGGCAGGAGAATCGCTTGAACCTGGGAGGCAGAGGTTGTAGTGAGCCGAGATTGCTCCATTGCACTCCAGCTTGGGCAACAAGAGCGAAACTCCATCTCAAAAAAATAAAAAAATAAAGAAGTGTTTCATCCTCTTCAATTTTTTCGAAAAATTTTAAGAAGAATTGGTATAATTTTTTTTTCTTTTTTTTTTTTTTTTTGAGATAGGGTCTCACTCTACTGCTCAGGCTGAAGTGCAGTGGTGCAGTGGTGAAATCATGGCTCACTGCAGCCTCAACCTCTGGGGGTCAAGCAATCCTCCCACCTCAAGCTCCCATGTAGCTGGGACTACAGGCAGGTGCTATCATGCCTGGCTAGTTTTCATTTTTCAAATTCTTATAAAGAAAGGGTCTCACTATGTTGCCCAGGTTAGTGTCAAACTCCTGGGCTCAATCGATCTTCCCTCCTAGGCCTCCCAAAGTGCTGGAATTACAGACGTGACCACCAGGCCCAGCCTTGCAAGTTCTTTAAATGTTTGGTAGAATTCACTCAATTAAGCCATCTGGTCTTGGACTTTCCTTAGTTTCAAGATCTTTGATTACAGATTCAATGACCTCTTCATTGTAGGTCTGTTAAGATACTTCATTTCTTCTTTGCTCAGTTTTTGTAACTTGAGTGTTTCTAAGTTTGTCCATTTGCATCCAGGTTATCTAATTTGTTGGCATAAATCGTTCGTTATAATCCTTTTCATCCTGTTCTTATAAGAACCCTTTTCATTTCTGTAAAGTCATTAGTAATGTTCCCACTTTCATTTCTGATTTCAGTAATTCAAGTCTTCTCTTTTTTTCTTAGTCTAGCTAAAGGTTTGCTAATTATGTCAGTCTTTTCAAAGAACCAACTTTTGCTTTCATTCATTCTCTCTACTGGTTTTTCTATTCTCTATTTCATTTACTCTAACTCTAATTTTTTTTTTTTTTTTGAGTCAGAGTCTCACTTTGTTGCCCAGGCTGGAGCACAGTTACAGCTCGCTGCAACCTCTGCCTCCCCGGTTCAAGCAATTCTCCTGCCTCAGCCTCCGAAGTAGCTGGGATTACAGGCGTCTGCTACCACGTCCATCTAATTTAGTAGAAATAGGGTTTAAGCATGTTGGCCAGGCTGGTCTCAAACTCCTGACCTCAGGTGATCCGCCCACCTTGGCCTCCCAAAGTGCTGGGATTACAGGCGTGAGCCAGCATGCCGAGCACAACTTTAATCTGTATTGTTTCCTTCCCTCTGCTAGCTTTGAGTTTAGTTTGTTCTTTACCTACTTCCTTCAGGTATAAAATTTGGTTTTTCATTTGAGATTTATTTTCCTTATTGTAAACATATACTTTTAGAGCCATACTTTTTTTTCTTTTTGTATTTTTTCTGGCACATAAATGAGGAATAGATAGAGCTATACATTTCTCTCTGGGCACTGCTTTTTCTGCATTCCAAAATTTTGGTATATTGTGTTCTTGTTTTCATTTATCTCAATGTATTTTCGAATTTCCCTTGTGACTTCATCTTTGATCCACTAGTTGTTTAAGAGTATGTTGTTTAACTTCCATGTATTTCTGCATTTTCTAGTGTTACCTCTGTTATTGATTCCTACCTTCATTCCACTGTGGTCAGAAAAGATACTTCATATAATCTCAATCTTTTAAAAAATTATTGAGACTTGTTTTGTGGCCTAACATATGGTCTATCCTGAAAAATGTTCCATGTGTACTTGAAAAGAAATTATATTCTGCTGCTGTTGAGTGTTTTGTATATGCCTGCTAAGTCTAGTTGGTTTATAGCACCTAAGAGTTGATTTGTTTGTTTGTTTTGAGACAGAGTCTCACTCTGTTGCCCAGGCTGGAGTGCAGTGGTGTGATCTCAGCTCACGGCAACCTCTGCCTCCCAGGTTCAAGCGATTCCCCTGCCTCAGCCTCCCGAGTAGCTGGGACTACAGGCATGCACCACCATACCTGGCTAATTTTTGTATTTTTAGCAGAGACGGGGTTTCACCATGTTGGCCAGGCTGGTCTCGAACTCCTGATAGATATCCAGGTAGAAGGGGATTGCACTTGGATTAGGGCATGGCAAAAGAGCTGGGGAGTAGCAGGTGATTTCAAGAGATAAGTAGAAGTAGGAAGTAGGCTTCTAGCAGGATGAGACAGGGTCCTCAGTTAAGGAAAAGAAGGCCGGGCGCGGTGGCTCAAGCCTGTAATCCCAGCACTTTGGGAGGCCGAGATGGGCGGATCACGAGGTCAGGAGATCAAGACCATCCTGGCTAACACGGTGAAACCCCGTCTCTACTAAGAAATACAAAAACTAGCCGGGCGAGGTGGCGGGCGCCTGTAGTCCCAGCTACTCGGGAGGCTGAGGCAGGAGAATGGCGTAAACCCGGGAGGCGGAGCTTGCAGTGAGCTGAGATCGGGCCACTGCACTCCAGCCTGGGCGACAACGCGAGACTCCGTCTCAAAAAAAAAAAAAAAAAGGAAAAGAAAACAGGCCCCAGGATAACCCACAGTGGCCTGCCTAAAGTGCTAGCTGTGTCCTTGACCCAGCTGGCCACCATCAGCCAGGCCCAAGGAGAGCGACATTAGGCCATCTTCTCTCATTCAAGGCTGCCCCAAGCTGACTCCAAGACAGGCAAAAAGTTACAAACCACAACTCTCTGACATCAGCCTGAGAGCTCAGAGAGGAGGACCTTGCCTTTAACAGAAAGCCAACAAAAGGGCTATTTTCCAAGACATAACCAGGTGGTCCCAATCTTTCTACAAACACAGAGTAGCCGCCTGAAGGCTTTTCCTTCACAAACATGGTTCATTCGTGCTTCAAAAAGCCAACAAGAGAGGAATCCTACCTTGAGTGGTACCTGGATGTTTGTTTCTGTCCTGTGGCCTTGCCCAGAAGGCTGCGCTCTTGGCACATGTGCTGCATCTCATACAATGAGGGAAGCTGAGGCTAAGGTTACTCCCTCAGGGGTCCCTTCTCCTTTAGATGAAGTCTGGGCTAGCAGTCTCTAGCACTGCCAGCTGAGTTAACAAGCACTTCCCTGCTCCCTGCTCTCACCCCCCGACCCCACCAATTGCAAAAACCCCTCGCATTGGCTGTTGTAGGAAAACTGTTCCAGGATGACTAATCCCATGACTGCCACCTGCTGCGTTATTTTCAAGAAGTTCCTAAAAAATAAGGCAATTTATCATTTATTTATTTATTTATTTATACTTAGAAAAGCAAAACCAAGAAGAGGAAGCTAGATCTCTAGTGGGCATCCTCACTTGGCCAGTACGAGTGCCCTGAGCCCAGCTGTGCCACCAGCCACAGCTTTTGCCACAGTGGCCTCCCACAGGCACACAAACTGAGACCACGGGTCCTTCTGGGGGTCCCAACACAGCCCATGTCTGAGATGGTCTCACCTGCCTCCTTCACTCGGTAACAAGAGTGGTACCTGGGGGACCTCCTGTCAAACTCAGCATCATTGCTGACGCACAAGAGCTACATGAGTGCTGACCTCAGGGAGAACAGTCACCAAGCAGGTGGCCCATGCTCCAAATGAGTGAGACAAAAGAGAAAGCCAGACTGGTTTTCAGTGCCCTTTAATACTCACTGAGACCCTAGAGCTGGGGGACAGACCCCAACGTGGGAGACAGGGATGGGGCATAAAGCCCAACATCACTAGCCCCTCTCATCCTGCTGAATGCCGAGCTCCTTCCACAGGACTCACCATCTCCCCACCCAGTCTCCAAGATAGTCCGGGAGAGCAGGGGCTGTGCCCCCTTCTCACCTGGAGCTCTGCCTCCCCAGACAAACACATAGGTCTGTGGAATATACCATTCTGCTAATGACTTCAGAACGATCACAGCTGCGTGTGTAGACACATTTTTTTCAACATCCGAAACATTTACTGTAGCTCTGGCCAGGCAGGGCTGTGCGAGGTGTGTGTCCTCACACACTCCTGTTAACATTCCATGGCACAACCCCTGTGGAAGGCAGTTTGCCAATACCTTGCACAATTACAAATGTACACGCCCATTGACCTAGCAAGCCGGCTTCCTGGAACATAAATTTCATTTATACTCATATGTGCATGAAATGAAGTACTTGCAAAGGTTACTCACGGCAGCACAGTATGTCATAACAAAATAAGGAAAACAACCCAAATGCTCATCAACAAGCTATAGGTTAAATAAACTATGGTCCACCCATACAATGAAATACTACATTGTCATAAGAACAAAGAGGAAGCTTTTTACATATTGACAGGGAAATTTTCCAAGACATATTGCTAAATGGAAAATAAGGTGGTGAATGCAGTTATTCTGAAATAAGTACCTATTTGAATATATACGTAAAGATACACGTATCTCTGGTTGCCTCTGGGTAGGAGAACGGGGTGGGTGACTGGGAACCAGGAGTCAAAGACAGACCTCACTGCACAGGCTTTCGAAGCTGTTGGTTTATGAGTCATGTTAAAACATTTTTTTTTTTTGAGACGGTGTCTTGCCCTGGTGCAATCTCAGCTCACTGCAACCTCCGCCTCCTGAGTTCAAGCAATTCTCCTGCCTCAGCCTCCTGAGTAGCTGGTATTACAGGCACACGCCACCACGCCCAGCTAACTTTTTGTATCTTCGGGGTTTCACCATGTTGGCTAGGCTGGTCTCAAACTACTGACCTCATGATCCACCTGCCTCAGCCTCCCAAAATGCTGGGATTACAGGCATGTGCCACTACGCCCGGCCAAACATTACATATTTAAAAAATAAATTTATTGGCCAGGCGTGGTGGCTCACGCCTGTAATCCCAGTACTTTGTGAGGCCGAAGTGGGCATATCACCTGAGGTCAGGAATTTGGCCAACATGATGAAACCCTGTCTGTATTAAAAATACAAAAATTAGCTGGGCATGGTGGTGTGCGCCTATAATCCCCGCTACTTGGAAGGCTAAGGCAGGATAATTGCTTGAACATGGAAGGCAGAGGTTGCAGTGAGCCGAGATCACGCCACCGTACGCCAGCCTGGGTGACAGAGTGAGACTCTGTCTCAAAAAATAAAATAAATTTATTAAAGTAAAAAATAAAATGTCTTGCTCAGGACATCTGAGCTGGCCTCCCTAATAAGCAAAGGCAGCAGCTTTGGCTAAATGGTTTCACTCTCCACTATGGGGGAACCTAGGGAAAAGGCTGGCTTGAGGCACACACTGACAGCTGCTTCTGGACCTGACCCCTGCAGCATCTGAAGGGTCTGCTGAAGTCCTGACTAGCGCAAAGAAAGGCACACACAGTTCCTGCCCATCAAAAACATTTCCATGCCAAGAACTGCTGGCCAGACAGAATGGCTGAGCCTCTCACTGCTGACGATACACAGAACATGCACGCACCTTGACCTTCCAGATTGATCCGGGCTGGCCTGGGTCTCCTGGCCACCACTGGCCACCAGCTGCTTGCAATTCCCACTTCCTCCACTCATGACACCACCATATACACACCCGCTGTCCCAAGCGCTCACTACCTGAATGAGTGTTCATCACGCGGACAGCCTTGGCCTTGGCCAGCTCCAGGGCGGTGATCCACTGCTGCCGGTCCACCTCTGAGCCGGCCTTGAGGTGGTAGCTCCTGGCCCCACTGGTCAGCAAGATACCACAAGAGTCCTCTGTGTCAATGTGCGCGGTGGACAGGTTGATGGTTCCACGGCACGTGTGGGCCATTTCACCCTGATTTCTGTAGGATGTAAGAGAAGGAACGGGGTGAGGCTCCTAGTCTCAATGGCTCCAGACTAAAGAAACCCTCCAGGCAAATCTTCAGAATCTCAGACCCTCAGAGCTGGGAGAAGCCCTGGAGTCAAAGTTGGGAGATAATGCCTGTTGGAACTGCCTGGTCATGGCTTGGGTAAAGGGGACTTTAAGACCACAACTGCTCTCTGTGGGGAGTGGCAGAGGGACGGGGGCCTGCATCGGTGCCACGTGTGCAGGGAGTGTCTGGTGTAGTCTAAAGCCTCGCAGACACCAGGAAATGGCAGAGTGACTGCCCAGGGTCTCTCAAGACAGATCAGCCTTCGGTCTCTGTGCTAAACTCTTTTCATTAAGTCTTAGAACCACAGAGTTGGGGCCAGGCGCGGTGGCTCACACCTGTAATCCCAGCACTTTGGGAGACCGAGGAGGGTGGATCACTTGAGGTCAGGAGCCAACAAGGTGAAACCCCGTTTCTACTAAAAATGAAACTGCCTTTGCAAAATTATGACTGACACAGTGAAAGAGATCTAACTTAACCGACTCTATCTTGCTTCTAATCTCCAAGCTGTCTTTGTTCATTCCTGGGCATAGGCTGAACTAACTAACTTTGAGATAAACTTAGTTTGTAGTTTATAGTTTTTTGTTTTGTTTTGTTTTGTTTTTTTTTTTTTTTTTTTTTTGCGATGGAATTTCACTCTTGTTGTCCAGGCTGGAGTGCAGTGGCGTGATCCTGGCTCACCGCAACCTCCGCCTCCTGGGTTCTAGTGATTCTCCTGCCTCAGCCTCCCGAGTAGCAGGGATTACAGGCATGCGCCACCACGCCTGGCTAATTTTTTGTATTTTTAGTAGAGACAGGGTTTCTCCATGTTGGTCAGGCTGGTCTTGAACTCCCAACCTCAGGTGATCCACCCGCCTTGGCCTCCCAAATTTGCTGTGATTACAGGCATGAGCCACCACGCCTAGCTTGTAGTTTACAGTTTAAACAAAGATGAGAACAGCCCTTTCCCAAAGCAGACCTCCTTCTCGCCTGGGGACTAGAGTAACATTAGCCACAGGATTAGAAATTATTGCTTAGGAGTCATACATTTGGAGGCTATAAGATTCTGACCCTCCCTAAACTGCTCCTAAGAGCAGTGCTTGAGATATTTTGCAAACCCTGCACTTGATGGATCAGCTGGCACCACCCACAGATAAACTGACTCGTCTGATCTTGTGGCCCCCACCTAGGAACTGACTCAGTACAAGAAGACAGCTTTGACTAACTATAATTTCATTCCTGACCAATCAGTACTCCTGGTTCACTGGTTCCCCCACCACCCACCAAGTTATCCTTAAAAACTCTGCTCCCCTCTGTTGGGCGCAGTGGCTCCACCTGTAATCCCAACACTTTGGGAGGCCGAGATGGTTGGATCACCTGAGGTTGAGACCAGCCTGGCCAACGTGGTGAAATCCCATCTCTACTAAAAATACAAAAATTAGCTGGGCATGGTGGCGCTTGCCTGTAATCCCAGCTACTTGGGAGGCTGAAGCAGGAGAACTGCTTAAACCAGGACGGGGGAGGCAGAGGTTGCAGTGAGCTGAGATCGCACCACTGCACTCCAGCCTGGGCTACAGAGTGGAACTCTTTCTCAAAAACAAACAAAACAGAACAAAAACTTTGCTCCCCAATGCTCAGGGAGACAGACTTGAATAATAATAAAACTCCTGTCTCGCGCACAGCAGGCTCTGTGTGAATTACTCTTTCTCTATTGCAATTCCCCTTTCTTGATGAATCGGCTCTGTCTAGGCAGTGGGCAAGGTGAACCCTTTGGGCAGTTACAAAATTACAAAAATTAGCTGGGCGTGGTAGCATGCACCTGTAGTCCCAGCTACTTGGGAGGCTGGGGCAGGAGAATCACTCGAACCCGGGAGGTGGAGATTGCAGTGAGCCAAAATGGTGCCACTGCACTCCAGCCTGGGTGACCGAGCGAGACTCCATCTCAAAACAAAACAAAAAAAGAGAACTACGGAGTTGGAGCAGGTTGGGATCCTGCCACTAAAACTGAAATTGGAGGCCCAGAGCCTGAGGGGGCAGATGGAGAGGCATCTCCTGCTGGGAGGCACCTGGGACCACTGTCTCCCCGATGCTGTCCTTTTGTTCTATCATGAGATCTACAGAGCAAGGATGCCCCATTTCCTGGCTCTACATGGATTAGTTGAAGGCACTGGTTGGGCAAACACAGTACAACCTCATGACAAGGGACTGGGCCCTCTGCTAGTTATAAGATGATGGAGTTAATGGTATCAAAATAAGGACAGGGTAGGTGACTAAAGTGTATGCCATTTCCAGTTACAATTAATGTCAGAAAATGGAGATCCAACTATCATGACTGGACCTAACTCACTCCTTAGACACTTGAAGGAAATTCAGAACCCCTATGACATAATAAATCTTTTCCCATGTAGGGCATTAGAAAAGGAAGAGTGATTGGCCAGCATTTAATACGTCCAGTGGTAGGAGCTCATTTGGTAATTTTCTGCTACCTTTTAATGCGAATTTATTTTCCCTGGCAGCTCATCATCTGTCATTTTTTTTATTCTTCTATCAGTTCTAAAGTCAAATGACTCGACACTCAATCAGACATTTGTCAGCTGGGCGCAGTGGCTCACTCCTGTAATCCCAGCACTTTGGGAGGAGGAGGCGGGTGGATCACTTGCAGTCAGGAGATTGTGACCAGCCTGGCCAACATGGTGAAACCCCATCTCTGCTGAAAAATACAAAAATTAGCCGGGTATGGTGGTGGGTGCCTGTAGTCCCAGCTACTCGGGAGGCTGAGGCAGGAGAATCGCTTGAACCTGGGAGGCGGAGCTTGCAAGGAGCCAAGATGGCACCATTGCACTCCAGCCTGGGTGACAAGAGCGAAACTTCGTCTTAAAGGAAAAAAAAAAAAGACATTTGTCTTTCTTTGAACAGCGATTGTCTTTTCCGATTCCCTTGTGCTTTGGGCACATTCCTTAGAGAAGATGACACGTAGCTGAAGGAAAGCCCAAATCTTAGCTGCTGGTATGTTTTGCTCGAAGGAAAGTCACTCTAATTTAGAAAACGGGCGAAGCTGGGCATGCCTGTTGGAAGCCTGACATTTTCAGATTTAAGGACATTTTAGGCTAGAAATTGTTCAGGTGTTAGTGTAGTGACTCACCAAAAATGACATTATGGCTTAGCTCAGAAATAAGAGGCGGATGGGCAGTGTTCTGGAGAGAGAGAGCAGCAGGGGCAAAGCCCACGAGGCAAGCAGCAGTTCTCAGCTTCCAAGGAATAGAAAGAAAGGTCCTTTGGCCAGAGTGCCGAGAACAAGAGAGCAGATGAGGGAAAAATGAAGCAAGAAAATCAGGCAGGTGGGTAAGCATATTTCTAAAAAAAAAAAAAAAGGAAAAGAAAATAAGTCAGGGACTCAATTCAGTACCTTGTAGGCTACGTTGTTTTAGAGTCTCAGCCATGCACGGTGGCTCACGCCTGTAATCCCAGCACTTTGGGAGGCCGAGGTGGAGAGATCACGAGGTCAGGAGTTTGAGACCAGCCTGGCTAACATAGTGAAACCCTGTCTCTACTAAAAATACAAAAATTAGCTGGGCATGGTTGTGCATGCCTGTAGTCCCAGTTATTGAGGAGGCTGAGGCAGGAGAATCGTTTGAACCCTGGAGGCGGAGGTTGTGGTGAGCCGAGATCGTGCCACTGCACTCCAGCCTGGGCAACAGAGCGAGACTCCATCTCAAAAAAAAAAAAAAAAAGATTTAGACTCTCATCCTAAAATTAGGACAGTGAGCATTGTGGGCCTAAAATCAGGAAAGAAACAGAGATGGTCAAGAGTTCTTGAAGTTAGGTTGGGCGTGGTGGCTCACACCTGTAATCTCAGCAATTTAGGAGGCCAAGGTGGGAGGATCACTTGAGGCCAGGAGTTCAAGACCAGCATGGGCAACATAGGAAGACCCCATTTCTACAAAAAAAAAATCATTAAAAAAAAAAAATTAGCCAGGTGAGGTGGTGTGCACCTGTAATCCCAGCTACTCAGGAGCTGAAGTGAGAGGATTGCTTGGGCCCAGGAAGTAGAGGCTGCAGTGAGCCATAATCATGCCACTGCATTCCAGCCTGGGTGACAGAGTGAGACCCTGTCTTTAAAAAAAAAAAAAGGCCGGGCGCAGAGGCTCATGCCTGTAATCCCAGCACTTTGGGAGGCCAAGGCTGCAGGATCACCTGAAGTCAGAAGTTTGAGACCAGCCTGGCCAACATGGTGAAATCCCATCTCTACTAATAATAGAAAAATTAGCTGGATGTGGTGATGCATGCCTGTAATCCCAGCCACTCAGAGGAGAATCGCTTGAATCTGGGAGACGGAGGGTGCAGTGAGCCGGGATTGCACCATTGCACTCTAGCCTGGGCAACAGAGCAAGACTCCTTCTCAAAAAAAAAAAAAAAAAAAAAAAAGTTCCAGAAGTTCCTGTGGAAAACTGGAGAATCAAAGTGACTTGTGCAGGGTGGGAGATGGCAGCCAGGCCACTGCATGAAATCAGGGCTGGACTGGAAGTTACCCAGCAGTGATCATACTAATTATAACCCATCAACTAAATAAATGGGGGAGAGGGGACAGATATTCCTTAACAAAAGTAGATTAAATTATGGACACAGAAAAATCACTAAATGCAATACAGAATCTTGGATTGAATTATAAAATAGAAAAAAAAGACCAGTGAAATTTGAATAATGTTTGGAGTTTAGTTAATAGTATTATAATGATGTTAGTTTCCTAGTTTTGAGACTTGTACTTTGGTGAAGTAAGATGTTAACACTAAGGGGAGCTAAGCGAAGAGTATACAGGAATTGTCTGCACTATTTTTCTAACTTTTCTGTAAATCTAAGTTATTTCAAAATTTTAACAATTTAATGCTGCTATCATCTTCCCAGGGTCACAGCTGATAGCAAAGTCTTGTAGCCAGAACCTGAACTCATCTGCCTCCAGGGTCAGGGACTGGATTGGAGATATTCCCAATGTCACTCAAGGGCAGAAGCCCCAAGCCCCCATCATAGGATCTGGTTCTAGACGGGACTCCCAGGAGACTAAGTAAAGGCATTTAAAAAAATCACTAGACAAAGAAGAGTAGGTGAGGCTGAGGAAGGGAGGGAGGGAAGACCTCCCAGTCGAGATGAGTCTGAAAACCAAAATTCAAAACCTGTGAAGAAAACCAATGCTAATAAAGAAGCCAAAGAAGTCAATGCTTAGAAGATGAATCACTTCAGGCCAGGGATGGTGGCTCACGCCTGTAATCCCAGCACTTTGGAAGGCCGAGGCAGGGGGATCTCTTGAGGTCAGGAGTTCGAGACCAGCCTGGACAACATGGTGAAACCCCGTCTCCACTAAAAATACAAAAAGTAGCTGGGCATGGTGGTGTGAACCTGTAATTCCAGCTACTCGGGAGGCTGAGGCATGAAAATCACTTGAACCTGGGAGGCGGAGGTTGCAGTGAGCTGAGATCGTGCCACCGCACTCCAGTCTGGGTGACAGAGTGAGACTTTGTCTCAAAATAAATAAATAATAATTTTAAAATACCAAAAATTAGCTGGGCATGGTGGTGCACACCTGTAGTCCCAGCTACTTGGGAGGTTGAGGCACAAGAATTGCTTGAACTTGGGAGATGGAGGTTGCAGTGAACCGAGATCACACCACTGCACTCCAGCCTAGTCAACAGAGTGAGATGAGACTCCGTCTCTAAAAGAAAAAAAAAAAGGAAGGCCGGGCGCGGTGGCTCACACCTGTAATCCCAGTACTTTGGGAGGCCGAGGCAGGCAGATCCAGATGGTCAGGAGATTGAGACCATCCTGGCTAACATGGTGAAACCCCGTCTCTACTAAAAATACAAAAAAATTAGCCGGGCGTGGTGGCGGGCACCTGTAGTCCCAGCTACTCGGGAGGCTGAGGCAGGAGAATGGTGTGAATCTGGGAGGTGGAGCTTGCAGTGAGCCAAGATTGCGCCACTGCACTCCAGCCTGGGCGACAGAGTGACATTCCATCTCAAAAAAAAAAGAAAGAAGAAGAAGAAGAATCACTTCAGCCATAATAATATGAAAAGTATTTAATATAAATAGGTTTAGGATTCTCAAAGATAAAGGAATAGCATCAGTAAAAGGAGGAATAGGCTGGGGCGCAGTGGCTCATGCCTGTAATCCCAGCATTTTGGGAGGCTGAAGTGGGAGATCACTTGAGGCCAGGAGCTCAAGACCAGTCTGGGCAACATGGTGAAACCCTGTCTTTACAAATACCACAAAAATTAGCCAGGCATTCCAGCCTGGGTGACAGAGTTAAGACCCTGTCTCAAAAAGAAAAAAAAAAAAAAAGAGAGAGAGAGAAGAGAAGAAGAAACAATTTAATGAAATAGAAGTTGATAAAAATGAAACAAGAGCAGGTAGATACGAATAAGTAACATGAGCACTTCAGAAAATGAAAATATAGCAGATTAGTTTTTCTAGTCACGCAGCATCCAAATCTAAATTGATCCTTTACTCATTCTAGTTAGGGTTACCTTTTATTAAGGGTTTTATATTAATTTGTTTTTGAAATAGAGTCTCACTCTGTTGCCCAGGTTCGAGTGGAATGGTGCAATCATAGCTCACTGCTGCCTTGAATTCCTGCACTCAATCTTCCTGTCTCAGCCTCCCAGGTAACAGAGACCATAGGCATGTGCCACCATGCCCAGCTAATTTTTTTTTTTTTTTTTTTTTGGTAGAGACAAGGTCTCAGTATGTTGCCTAGGCTGTTCTCGAACTCCAGAGCTCAAGTTATCCTCCCACCTTGGCCTTCCAAAGTGCTAGGATTACAGGTATGAGCCACCACACCCAGCCTCTTACTTTTTCAGTTTTATCTTTCTACATTATTTGGAAAGAATTATATAGTGAAATATATAAATGTGGGGGCTAACAACCCTTAAAATTATCAAGATCTGATACATTTGCTAGTCTTAGAATTTAGCTCTGCTCTTCTCTTTCATTTAGGTATTTTATGTTCAATCCATTTTTAACCTGTAGCCAAGGTATTATTTTTATCCTTTTTATTCAGTTTTAAAAATTTTTCAATGGCTTCAAACTCAGTACTGAAAAGGTCTAAAATTTAGGGACGTATCCTAAAATTCAGATTATTGTTTGGGAGTAGTGCACCTGCTCATGTTGTAAATAAATGATTTTGTTTCTCCCATTGTGAGTCCTAGCTGAGGTAACCCTCTCTATAAAGGTTAACCTTCCAGGGAAGTCCAATAGTCCAGATGGTGGCAAAGTTAAAGCCCTGCTCACAGTACATTATGGATCTGGGCCCTGCAAGCTATAGTGGTAACTCCTCTCCCCCAAGAGCCTATGGAGGTGTGCAACATTCCAGAACCATTTGCTCTCACTGAGCCCTGAGCAGCTTCAGTGGCCTTATTACCAGGCCATGTCCTAGGGCCTCCCAGTTTTAACAGCTCTCATATCCAAAATACATGATAATGTGGCCAGGCATGATGGCTCACTCCTGCAATCCCAGCACTGAGGTGGGCAGATCACTTGAGGCCAGGAGTTTGAGACCAGCCCGGCCAACATGGTGAAATCCTGTCTGCACTAAAAATACAAAAATTAATCAGGCATGGTGGTGCATGTCTGTAATCCTAGCTACTCAGGAGGCTGAGGCAGGAGAATTGCTTGAACCCAGGAGGTGATAGTTGCAGTGAGCAGAGATCGCACCACTGCACTCTAGCCTGGGTGATGGAGCTAGACTCCGCCTCAAAAAAAAAAAAAAAAACAAAAAAAAAAACATGATAATGTATCTTCTGCCATTTTTAAGGAGACATGTTTTGAGGCATTACTTTGATATCCGATGTATTTAGAACAAATATAAACAAAATGATAAACATCTGCAGTACAATTTAACTGCAAGAGAATTTACCACAACCAACATCCCACTAAGTTAACTACACCGATTTATAATACTCACAATGACCCCAGTCACACTCTCACCTCTGTCAAGGATTCCAGCTATCCAAACTTGGAAGCCTGTAATAGTTAATGTATCACTTTTTAGGCCACGGAGACCATCTGTGGTTAGCGACTAACACAGCTGTATTGGACACAAACCTTGTGCACCAACTCAGAATGGCGCACCTCCTCCGTCCCCTCTCCCCCTCCTCCATTTAAGCCAAGTCGCCCCTGCATTTTTGGGCTGGGGAGTACTGCATTTCAGAGTATGCAATCTGGCTTCCTGAGTGGTCACCAAGAAGCTGGATTTTTGCAGCCCACAGTATGGAAGGGTTAGTGACTCACAGGTTAAACAATGAGCAGTGGGAAATGGGAAGTGGATGGGAACCAGGCCAGGAAATGCTCTTCCCTGCAGATCTCTCTGAGGTATCCTTGCAAACCTTCCAGAGAAGTCCATAAGCCCAGAGAACATGAGTGGCCTCTGTGAGCCTTGCAGTTTGCTGCAAAGCGGCGGCCAGGCCTTGAAGCCTCATGTTAGTTTGTATCCTCCCCTTGCTTTTCTTCCTCTTTTGCCTCCCCAGCACCAAGGCTCATCTTGCAACTCCACTGAGTGCCCAATCTACCAGCAGTAGAGACCAACATGGAACCCTCCTTGAGATGGCCCATCCTTGGGAAGAGCCAGACAGCCACTAACTATATCAGACCCCTTCCACCTTGGAGGGATACACAATTTATCCTTCATGAAACGGAAGCCCTTTTTGGTAATGGAGTTGCCTTCCCTGCCTGTAGTGCCTCCAGTAACACCATGGTCCAAAGTACTGAATGCCTCATGTGCTGGCCTGGACTTCCATTCAACACAGCCTTATACAAAGTGGCCCATTTCAGCCTAGCAGCTGTGCCAATGACTCCTCATAAATTCACTGGAATCAGTGAATTTATGATTCCAGCTGCACTAGTGGGCAGCGAGCCTGACAAAACAATGGAATGCCCTACTGGCTTAGCAGGGGCACGAATGGAGAAATGCCCCTCTGGTTTGGGCCTCTGTCCTCCAGGATGCCTTAAGCTGACAACTGATATCTGGTACCATGTCCCCCACAGCTACAGCAGACAGGTCCAAGAGTGGCCCTGCTCACCATCATGCACGGTTGCCCTTTGCAAGGTGTGTGCTTCCCATCCTCACACACTTGGGATCAGCTGCATTAGAGGATCTAGTCCTGGGGTAAGGGAGGAATGTGAAACAAGGATTCCACTGACCTGGACACTGCCACAACCACTTGGCCACCTATGGCTCCTCATGCCAGTGACCAACAAAGAGGGGAGTGACTCTACTGCCAAGGGTCACTGATCCTAATTGCTATGAGGAATTAGGTGAGTGGCCCATTTGGGAATGGGAGGAGAATGTCTGGAATAAAACCCAGAGGACTTCTTGGGGTATCTCTTACTTTGTTTTTTATTTTTTGAGAGGGAGTTTTACTCTTGTTGCCCAGGCTGGAGTGCAATGGCAGGATCTCGGCTTCCTGCAACCTCCGCCTCCTGGGTTCGAGTGATTCTCCTGTCTCAGCCTCCCGAGTAGCTGGGATTACAGGTGCCTGCCACCAAACCCGGCTAATTTTTGTATTTTTAGTAGAGATGGGGTTTCACCATATTAGTGAGGCTGGTCTCGAACCCCTGACCTCAGGTGATCCGCCCACCTTGGCCTCCCAAAGTGCTGGGATTACAAGCATGAGCCACTGCGCCCAGCCCCGGTATCTCTTAATAATTCCACATTTGGTGACGGCTGATAATGGGCAAGGCCAACAACATACGCAGACCCCTCAGTGCAAACATCGCCGACCAGCCCGAGTGCTGGCGGAGAGTGGAGAGGGTCTAGGGTGCGTAGTGCAGGAGAGAAACGATGAGTAACAATGACCGCATCAGCACTGGCCACAGCAGCAGCAGATGACCTTGTTTCACCACCTTCTTGCTTTATCCTTCCTGGTAACCCCAATGGGCCAGCACCAGGAAATGGCTTATGTCACTGATGGGACTTGTACCATCCTGCTCAGGGAAGGGATGAGGATGTTTTTGTTCTCCAAGGAAAATGGAGATTCCCACATCGAAGCAGGAGAGCTGATATCATGGGAGGGCACGAGCAGACCTGAGTAGCGCAAGGTGTGGACTGTATTGGACACAAACCTTGTGCGCCTTCTCAGATTCCCTCGACCACCTCCTTCTTTGTCTCTCTCGGTGATGCCTCATCCAGGTCATGCCGTCCCTCCACTTCTGGGCTTGCATGAAATGCCACAGTGGAAATAGGAGATGAAAAGGAACAGGTCAGATAAATCTCCCTCCACTCTTCCCTCCGTGGATGGCTCTGAGGTGTATTTTCTTCTTGCATATGTTCTGGAAAAGTCCATGTGCCAGGCAAGCATGCTTGCTGAGCGACCCGCCGTGTCTCTCTGTAGCTCGCTGTGAAGTGTCATCCAGCAAGGGAATGCGTTGGGTGATCACTTTGATCTCTCCTCTGCCACTTGCTGTGGCTGGTTCACAGCCCTGGGATTGCACCTCCCAAAGTGTCAGCTCTTTATTTTTCATTTATCTATTTATTTATTTATTTATTTATTTAAGACAGAGTCTCACTCTGTCGCCCAGGCTGAAGTGCAGTGATGTGATCTCGGCTCACTGCAACCTCCACCTCCTGGGTTCAAGCGATTCTCCTGCCTCAGCCTCCCGAGTAGCTGGGACTATAGGCGCATGCCACAACGCCCAGCTAATTTTTTGTATATTTAGTAGAGACAGGGTTTCACTGTATTAGCCAGGAAAGTCTCAATCTCTTGACCTCATGATCAGCCCGCCTCAGCCTCCCAAAGTGCTGGGATTACAGGCATGAGGCACCGTGCCCAGCCAGCGTCAACTCTTTAATCCCTGCCTTCGGCTATGTTTTCCAGAAGACCTTCCCCAAAAATGTCCATGGGAAAAAAAAAAATATATATATATATATATATATATATATATATATATATATATATGTATATACACACACACACACACACACACACACACACACACACACACACACAAAAACACATATATACAGACAGGGCAGCAAATCTGAATCCAGATGCACACAAAGACCAAAAGCTACCACTCTGGAGCAAAGCACTTAGCCTTATGTGGAACTTCCATTCAACACAAGCTCAAGGTGACCCTGATCCACTGTGAAATTCCCATCCAACCTTCTGCATTCTAATTCAGCAAGCACTTCCTGTGGGCTACTATATAAAGGAACTGTGCTAGAAACTGTGGAGGGAGTAGATACAAAAATAAAGACACAGCTTTCTGGCCTTAGTGGTCTAGCTTGGGAAGGACACAGGCCTATAAATGACAAGCCACTGTTTGTTAACAATAAGTGGAGGGAAATAAATTCAAAATAAGGGAGGTGCTCACTCCATGAAAATTCACTAGCTACATCCTTGTAACTGACTAGTTTTTCTGCATGTATGTTATACTTTTATACTTTGTAAAAACTGGCTTTAAAAGCAAACTGGAGGCTGGGTGTGGTGGCTCGCGCCTGTAATCCCAGGACTTCGGGAGGCCGAGGTGGGCAAATCACTTGAGGTCAGGAGTTTGAGACTAGCCTGGGAAACATGGTGAAATCCAAAAATTAGTCAGGCATGGTGGCACACGGCTGTAGTCCCAGCTACTTGGAAGGCTAAGATATGAGAATTGCTTGAACCTGGGAGGCAGAGGTTGTAGTGAGCCGAGCGAGATTGTGCCACTGCACTCCAGCCTGGGTGACAGAGGGAGACTCCATCTCAAAAAAACCCCAAAAAACAAAAAACCCAGAAATTTATTATCTCATACTTCTGGAGGCTAGAAGCCCATAATTAAGGTGTTGAAGTCCACAAGAGCTGAAGTCCACAAGAGCCTGGCTAATTTTTGTATTTTTAGTAGAGACAGGGTTTCACTATGTTTGCCAGGCTGGTCTCGAACTCCTGACCTCGTGATCCGCCTGTCTCAGCCTCTCAAAGTGCTGGGATTACAGGCATGAGCCACCATGACTGGCCGATTTCCTACCTTTTTAAGGCTACCGTTCTGTTGTGTGTGTGTGTACTTTTTTTTTTTTTTTTGAGATGGAGTCTCTCTCTATCACCCAGGCTGGAGTGCAGTGGCACGATCTTGGCTCACAGCAATCTCCGCCTCCTGGGTTCAAGCAATTCTCCTGCCTCAGCGTCCCGAGTAGCTGGGATTACAGGTGCCCACCACTATGCCCAGCTAACGTTTGTATTTTTAGTAGGGACGGGGTTTCATTATGATGGCCAGGCTGGTCTCAA
Source organism: Theropithecus gelada (assembly GCF_003255815.1). Lineage (NCBI taxonomy): Eukaryota > Metazoa > Chordata > Mammalia > Primates > Cercopithecidae > Theropithecus > Theropithecus gelada. The sequence continues at coordinate 19,777,084 of NC_037678.1, forward strand.
ACTCCTGACCCCAGGTGATCCTCCCACCTTGGCCTCCCGAAGTGCTGGGTTTACAGGCATGAGCCACCGTGCCCGGCCAATAATTTTAGATCCATCCATCCATTGATGGACATTTAGGTGGGTACTGTGAATAATGCTGCAATGAACATGACAGTGCTAATATCTTTGAGATCCTAATTTCAATTCTTTTGGATAAATATCCAAAAGTGGAATTCCTAGATCATATGGTAGCTCTATTTTTAATTTTTGGGGGAACCTTTATGCTAGTAAATGAACCAACTTAAAATGAGTAAAAAACTTCAGTAGGCACTTCACAAAGGAAGATACCCAAATGGCTGATAAACATATGAAAAAGCACTCAATCTCGTCAGTTATCAGTGAATGTATATGTGTCCCACGATTAAGCAACTTTACTCCTGTGGATTTCAGCATTAGAAATGTGCACATATGCTTACCAGAGGGCAGGTACCAAAATGTTCACAACATTATTCCTAAAAGCCAAAATCTGAAAACAACTTGCAGGTCCATAGACACTAGAATGGACAGATAAATGGTAGTTTATCCATTTTGTGGTTCATTCAAACGGTGGAATATAATACAGCAATGAGAACAAATGAGTCAGTTACATATAAGAACCTGGAAAAGGCCAGGTGCAGTGGCTCACACCTATAATCCCAGCACTTTGGGAGACCAAGGCCGGAGGATTGCTTGAAGCCAGAAGTTCGAGACCAGCCTGGATAACAAAGCGAGACCTGTCTCTATAAAAATAAGAAAAAGCCAGGCATGTTGACATGTGCCTGTAGACCCCGCTACTTGGGAGTCTAAGGCAGAAGGATCCTTTGAGCCCAGGAGTTTGAGGCTACAGTGATCTATGATCGTACCACTGTACTGTAGCCTAGGTGACACAGCAAGAATCTGTCTCTACAAAAACAAAAAATGAACAAACAAAAAAACCTGGAAAAAAATCTCACAAATATAATGTTGAGCAAAAACAGCCATGCACTACTGTGCCCAGCTACTTTTTGTATTTTTTTTTTTTACAGATGGTGTTTCACCATGTTGGCCAGGCTGGTCTTGAACTCCTGACCTCATGATCCGCCCGGGTCGGCCTCCCAAAGTGCTGGGATTACAGGCTTGAGCCACTGTGCCCGGCTTTTTTTTTTTTTTTCCTTTGAGACAGAGTCTCTCTCTGTCGCCAGGCTGAAGTGCAGTGGTGTGATCTCGGCTCATGGCAACCTCCACCTCCCAGGTTCAAGTGATTCTCCTGCCTCAGCCTCCCAAGTAGCTGGGACTACAGGCACGCGCCATCATACCCAGCTAACTTTTGTATTTTTAGTAGAGACGGGGTTTCACCATGTTGGCCAGGATGGTCTCGATCTCTTGACCTCGTGATCCGCCCGCCTCAGCCTCCCAAAGTGCTGGGATTACAGGTGTGAGCCACCGTGCCCAGCCCAGGGTGGTCACGTTTTATTTCTTCATCCAGGTAGTGGTTATTCAGGGTGTTCATCTTATGAACATTCACTGAGCTATACACTTATTTGCCTACTTTTCTCTAAGCATATTAGACTTCAGTTAAAGTTTATATTTAAAAAAAACAGGAATGAGAATTATTTCCTGGCAATGACAGCAGCAACAATGACTGGTTCTTAGGGGCAGCAGAGGCACCAGTGCCCAGGTGGCATCAACATGGAGTGCCCAGGTATCAGTGCCCTCTCTGAGGTGGTTCTGTGGCATGACTTTGTCCACGGAGCTCGCTGTCCAGCCTCCCTTTTCTCGCCTCTCCTCTGAGAGCTATATTTCCCTGCCTTTCCAGAGATTCCATGAGCTACCCCAGATCCCTTCCACATATATATGAGTTTTTTTGCTTAAAATATCCAGGTTTAGTTTTCTGTGGTTTTTGACTAAAAACCTGCTGGTGTACTTGGGCATTGGCCACAGAAGGCAGGAAGGGCAGTGTTGAAGAGACACAGACAGCAGGAAAAGCAGTTTTCAGTTCTTCTACCTCTCAGGTCAAGGGGACACCGTTAGGAGCCTCCTAGGTGGAATGAAGGAAGCTCAGCTTATTCATTATAACTACCATATCCTGAGGACTTACCTTAGCAATGTCTCACATGGATAGCCATTTAAGACGTGATGGAAAATTAGGGATGGTACCTCCCTGTTCCACACGCATAGGCTGGGGCCCCACAGGGCACTGAGCCAGGCCCACCTACCTGCTCCCAGCCCCTTCCATGTCTTACCAATTGGGCTGCACAGATTTTTGTCCCCCAGGTTCACTTATACTCTCAAAAGCCATTCAAGCTGGTCAGATGGTGCCACTGAGACGATGCTCAACATCACAAATGTCAGCCGTTGCCCATCAAACAGAAGCCTCTACTTATGCAGTGTTCACTTTCGGAGACGAGGCTATCACTCTGAGACCTGACATCGTTTCATTTTTCTACTGGCCTGATTCTTTGCCATTTAAAGTTTCCCTTGAGAAATGTTAAATAAATGCTACTACAAGGACACTTCTAATGTAATTTTAAAAATAACAATTAAAAACGAGGCCTGGAAGCCATTCTCCCATCCCTGAACATCACATCACTACATTTATTTATTTATTTATTTATTTATTATTTTACTTTAAGTTCTGGGATACATGAGCAGAATGTGCAGGTTTGTCACATAGGTATACATGTGCCATGGTGGTTTGCTGCACCCATCAACCCGTCATCTAGGTCTTAAGCCCCACATGCATTAGATATTTGTCCTAATGCTCTCCCTCCTCTTTCCCCCAACCCTCCAACAGATCCTAGAGTGTGATGTTCCCCTCCCCATGTCCATGTGTTCTCATTGTTCAACTTCCACTTATGAGTGAGAACGTGGTGTTTAGTTTTCTGTCCCTGTGTTGGAATGCTGAGAATGATGGCTTCCAGCTTCATCCAGGTCCCTGCGAAGGACACGAACTCATTCTTTTCTATGGCTGCATAGTATTCCGTGGTGTAGATGTGCCACATTTTCTTTATCCAGTCTATCATTGATGGGGATTTAGGTTGGTTCCAAGTCTTTGCTATTGTAAATAGACATCACTACATTTTTACACAAACATAGGATGAGAGTAATTTATGAAGGACAGCATTCCTATCAATACAACTTTCATCTATGTAGCACTTCACCTTCTATGGGAGCCTATCACAAACATGACTCTTCTGGCCGGGGGGCTCATGCCTGTAATCCCAGCACTTTGGGAGGCTGAGGTGGGTGGATCACTTGAGGCCAGGAGTTTGAGATCAGCCTGGCCAACATGGCAAAACCCCATTTCTACTAAAAATACAAAAATCAGCCAGGCGTGGTGGTGCACACCTGTAATCCCAGCTACTTGGGAGGCTGAGGCATGAGAATCACTTGAACCTGGGAGGCAGAGATTGCAGTGAGCTAAAATTGTACCACTGCACTCAGCCAGGGTGACAAAGTGAGACTCTGTCTCAGAAAAAAAAAAAAAAAAGACTCTTTGACCCTTGACCCTCACAAGGGCCATAAATCAGAAAAGCAGACATTGATTCATTTAGCAAATATTTATCAAGTATTATCAAGTATATTCCATGTGTCAGGTACTTGTTGAAGGAAATTAGCCCCATTTTACAGCCAAGAAAGGGGAGGAGACCAGGAAAGGACAAATCACATGCCCTGGTCCATAGCACTGGTGAACACCAAGGGCAGAACTAGAATTTGTTTTTTGTGGGCCGTTTTTTTTTTTTTTTTGGTGGAGGGGGCTGAAGGGTCTCACTCTGTCTCCCAGGCTGAAGTGCAGTGGTGCGATCTCGGCTCACTGCAACCTCTGCCTCCTGGGTCCAAGTGATTCTCATGCTTTAGGCTCCCGATAGTAGCTGGGATTACAGGTGCATGCCACCATGCCTGGCTAATTTTTATATTTTTAGTAGAGACAGGGTTTCACCATGTTGGCCAGGCTGGTCCTGAACTCCTGGCCTCAAGAGATCTGCCCACCTCGGCCTCCCAAAGTGCTGGGATTACAGGCCTGAGCCACTGCACCCAGCCTATAATTTGGTTTCTTTGCCACCAGCACAGGGCTCTTTCCATGGAGCACACTGGGGTATCTGTCCAGAAATAATATTTTGGTTTACTTGGTCATTGTCTATTATGCACAGCTCACAAGCTAAAGCACAAGTTCCATGAGACACGGACCTGGACTGTCTCGTCCCTGCCCTGCTCATAGCAAGACGTGTTAGGTCCACACAAAACCCTGTAAACGGGTGTTTATAGCAGCTTTATTCATAACTGCCAAAATATGCATGCAACCAAAATGTCCTTCAGTGGGTGAACAGATAAACTATAGCCCATCTAGACAATGAAATATTATTCAGTGCTAAAAAGAAATGAGCTAACAAACCACAAAAAGACATGGTGGAAGCTGGGCATGGTGGCTCACGCCTGTAATCCCAGCACTTTGGGAGGCCAAGGTAGGCGGATTACCTAAGGTCAGGAGTTGGAGACCAGCCTGGTCAACATGGTGAAACTCCGTCTCTATTAAAAATACAAAATAAACTAGTCAGGTGTGGTGGCACGCACCTGTAATCCCAGCTACCCAGGAGGCTGAGGCAGGAGAATCAATTGAGCCTGGGAGATGGAGGTTGCAATGAGCTGAGATCGCGCCACCGCACTCCAGCCTGAGCGACGGAGCGAGGCTCCGTTTCAAAACAAACAAAAAAAACCAGACATGGTGGAAACTTAAATGCATATTACTAAGGGAAAAAAGCCAATCTGAAAAGACTACGTACTGTACATACTGTGTGATTCCAACTACCTGATTTTCTGGAAAAGGCAAAACTAATGGAGACAGTAAAAAGATCAGTGATTGCTTGGGGTTAGGGGATGGGGAGTGATGAATAGGCAGAGCATAGACTGATTTTTAGGGCAGTGAAAATACTCTGTATGATTCTGTAATGGTGGATACACGCCAATAGACATTTGTCCAAGTCCATAGAAGGTACCGCACCAACAGTGAACCCTAATGTAAACCATGCACTGTGGGTGATAAAGATATGGGTTCATCTACTGTAACAGACAGACCACTCTGGTGGAGATGTTGATAATGGGGGACAATAGGCCTGCGTCAGGAGAGAGTAGATGGGAAATCCTGTACCTTCTGCTCAATTCTGCTGTGAACCTAAAACTGCTCTTAATAGGTAAAGTTTTTTAAAATAAAAATCTGGCCAGGTGTGGTGTCTCATGCCTGTAATCCCAGCAATTTGGGAGGCCAAGGCGGGTGGATCACTTGAGGTCAGAAGTTTGAGACCAGCCTGGTCAACATGGTGAAACTCCATCTCTACTAAAAATACAAAAATTAGCTGGGCGTCATGGCGCTTGCCAGTAATCCCAGCTACTTTGGAGGCTGAGGCAGGAGAATTGCTTGAACCTGGGAGGCACAGGTTGTAGTGAGCCGAGATCACGCCACTGTGCTCCAGCCTGGGCAACAGAGCGAGACTCTGTCTCAGGAAAAATAAATACATAAATAAATAGGGCTGGGTGTGGTGGCTCACACCTGTAATCCCAGCACTTTGAGAGGCTGAGGCAGGTAGATCACGAAGTCAGGAGTTCAAGACCAGCCTGATCAATATGGTAAAACCCCGTCTCTACTAAAAATACAAAAATTAGCTGGGCTTTGTGGTTCGCACCTGTAGTCCCAGCTACTCAGGAGGCTGAGGCAGGAGAATCGCTTCAACCCAGGGGATGGAGGTTGCAGTGAGTCGAGATCGTACCACTGCACTCCAGCAAAAAATAAAAAACAAATAAATAAATATATAAATAAATAAATATCTTAGAAGAAATATCAACCAATTGTAATGTATGAAAGTTATTTGAGGCAAGTGGTTATTGGTGGCTCATACCTGTAATCCCAGCAACACTTTGGAAGGTCGAGGCAGGAGGATCACTTGAGCCCAGGAGTTCAACCAACCTGGGCAATATAGTGAGATCCTGTCTTTACTAAAATTCAAAAAGAATTATCCTGATGTGGTGGCACATGCATGTAGTCCCAGCTCTTCGGAGGGCTAGGTGAGAGGATCACTTGAGCTCAGGAGGTAAAAGCTGCCGTGAACTGCGATCATGCCACTGCACTCCAGTCTGGGTGACAGAGTGAGACTCTGTCAAAAAAAAAAAAAAAAAAAAAGACAGAGAGAAAGAAAGAAAGAGAGAGAGAAAAAGAAAGAAAGAAAGAGAGAACGAAGGAGAAAGAGAAAGAGAGAAAGAAGGAAAGAAAGAAAGAGAGAGAGAAAAAGAAGGAAAGAAAGAAAAAGAAAGGAAAGAAAGAAAGAAAGGAAGGAAAGAAAGAAAGAAAGAAAGAGAAAGAAAAGAGAGAAAGATAAGGATCTTGATTTCTAGAAACTATAAACAAAATTATAAATCAGTAGGGAAATTTGAGTATTGACTAGATATTTGATAATATTAAGTAATTATTGTTAAATTTTTAGGCATGTTGGTAGTATTTTGATTACTTTAAAGAAACTCTAAAGAGATACACACTATACTAAAACATTTATAAATGAAAGTTAAGGATGTGTGGGATTCGACTGAGTGTGGACCCTAGATTAACCCTAAGGTGAGACTTGTTGACACTGGGTGATGGGGCCAAGGATTTCATCACACCAACATCTCCATTTTTGTATATTTTGAAAATTTCCAAAATAAAAAATAAAATCTGTAAGTATGTTTAAATCTTCCCTGTGTATAGCCATGACAAACAGCAGCACTGGGCCGGGCGCGGTGGCTCAAGCCTGTAATCCCAGCACTTTGGGAGGCCGAGACGGGCGGATCACGAGGTCAGGAGATCGAGACCATCCTGGCTAACACGGTGAAACCCTGTCTCTACTAAACACATACAAAAAACTAGCCGGGCGAGGTGGCGGGCGCCTGTAGTCCCAGCTACTCGGGAGGCTGAGGCAGGAGAATGGCGGGAACCCGGGAGGCGGAGCTTGCAGTGAGCTGAGACCCGGCCACAGCACTCCAGCCTGGGTGACAGAGCAAGACTCCGTCTCAAAAAAAAAA